>NC_065573.1:22488030-22791060 GCF_937616625.2 Mercurialis annua | reverse complement strand
TTCCGTCAATGCTCATTCTCATGTTATCACTGCGGATTCCTTTTGCAGGAAACGAAAGACTTTGAGAAAGCGAAGGCTTTTGGTTACGAGAAAATGGACCAGAGCTTTTCAAATTAGGCTTATCTTTTGCCAATTTGTTGTTCTTTGCACCAAAAGTATGTGCTGATTCCTGAACACAGACTATGACAAATCAATATAACAAGTTATTTAAAACTATAACATTTCTAGTTCTAAATCTTTCTATGGTACCTTTAAGGAATGTGAGGTTTTTCTCTCAGAAACGTTTGCTTTGGCACCATCATTTACAATATTCTTAGTCGTATCATTGGCAATTGTAGGCCCTTCACCATTTTCAGCAATTGTAGGCCCTTCACCATTTTCGGCAATTTTTTCTTCTTCTGTTGGCGCTGCAACAGATTCTTCATGGTCAACTTTCTCGATGACGCCTTCATCCTTCAAGACAATAGCATTCTCAGACTCCATTTCTTCACAGAATCTCACAACGAAAGACTGCAATATTGCAATGGCAGTGTAGTCAAACTGCAGTAACAGAATAAGCCGAGAAAGTTAGCAACCGAAATTCCTGATTGCTGCACATAACATAAATTGGATAACAATGGCCAAAATAAATTAACTAACAGTGGCCACCATACAGATAAGTTAACATTTTTGGTCCAGTAAAATTGAAGATATCTTAGCAAGCTAAGTAGAGTAATGGAGATTTACATGAATGATCAAGCAGTCAACTATTTAGCAACCAAAAACCAGTAAGATTCAAATGTATGCTCAACAAAGTGAAACAAATAAGCATAGCAAGAGCAGTCAGATCCAGCATAAGTCAACATTCAAACACAAAAGTCTTAAACTTTCACTCTGGAAAATCATGAAACCAAGAACTCAGAAGTAGACAAGTGAAAATTCACTAAGCAATGGTTTAGATTACTAAGGTAATCAAATGCAGTATCCCACACAGAAGTCAAAATTTACCTGATCGAAACCAAATTTTCAAAATTCAGATACACTTAATTCTTCAGCATCCAGAGAAAAATAAGTCAAATCATAACCTGCAAAGTTCAAAAACACAATTGATTCAACACCACTTAAAATTTGACAATCTAATACCCAGTAAAACAATTCAAAATCACAGAACCGTTAAAACCCAAGACTTCAAAAGATTCGAAATATCAAATCAGAATCAAAAACCCAAACTAACCCACCCACCAACCAAAACATAAGAACTTACCAAAAACAAGACATTAAAAACAAAGAAAAGTATACCCGAGTAAAGGATAGTAACTGTTGAAAAGGACTGAAGAGCAAATAGGAAAAAGTAGAGCTAAAACAGAAGCCGAGTATAGAGGAAGAAGAAAATATGTGAGTGTGTTTCTGGTTGGAGAGAGGAGGAAGATGGGGCAAGAAAATTAGAGATTGCCATCAAAGGAAACGGAAATGGAAATGGATAGGCTGATTCATCAGGCAGTTTGACCATTTTGCCATTCTGCAGTTTTCATTTTCCATTTTTAACTCTTACTATAATAATTATGCTTTTACATGCACAAGGCATTTGTTTTTCTACTTTTGCTTCTAAGACACCATGTACACCTTAATTTTAGGGCTTTTTAGGAAAATTATAAAATGGTCTAAAATCGGTCAATTTTGTAAAAATATAATACTTCTTAATTTAAACATTCCTATAAAATTTTACAATTTGTAATATACTGTTTTTTAAAGCTCTATGACGTTATACAACAACTAAAAATTTATATGGCGTAACAGAGTCAAAGTATGACTAAAAAAGCTAAACGACATCTCTAGACACCTATTTCTCGGACATGTAAAAAATGATAAGAAAATGAAGCGTCCCATGATGATTTTCAGAGATATATGTCCGGGTGGCGAGATTTCGATTTACTTGCTGGAATCTAAGCAGGCGCAATCTGTGCACAGTTGCAAATTTGAAGGACTAAAACGCAATTAGGCGTAGATAGCCATAAAAATCCCAAGAGATCGTAATCTAAATCCAGAAATTGGACTAACTGCAATGTCTTAAAAGTTTATGGGTCAATTTGCAAGTTTTACGGACTGGAATTGACTATAATCAAACCCGTAGGAATTTATTAGCCTTTCTTGACACTTTTAGGCACTTTGTTAAGTAGCTATAAAGTCTAAATCCGAAAATTAAATCCTAATCCTAAATACATCTAGACTTATCATTCAACACTTCTTCAACCCCTAACCAAACTCTAACTAGGATGAACTTGTAAATACACTTAAGCCAGTGTTTTAAAAACCGGACCGGACCGGCCGGTCGGACCGGTTGAACCGCGAACCGGTCAGTGGTCCGGTCTGAAAAGGTGAAAAACCGGATCTTTTGATTGGACCGGGTTGGACCGGGCTGAACCAGATTGAACCGGTAAAAAATCGGGTGTTGGACCGGTTGGACCGGTTGAACCGGTCATTGAACCGGTTGAACCGGTCATTGAACCGGTTAAACCGGAAACCGGTGGCCTCACCGGTTCGGCCACCGGTTCGGTTTTTAAAACACTGACTTAAGCTAACCCTAAACCTAATTAAACCCTATAAATACAGTCTTAAACCAGTCTGGTAAAAGGTGGCATACAAACCCTAGAAAAGATTAAGTAAAATTTGGCCCCACCCTAGAATAACCATATCTGAATTCTTCACCTCACAAACACACAAAATTACATTAATTCAGGTCCTAAAAACACTGAAACGCGTGTTAATTCTCCAAGAACGCAACATCCACACGGATTCGACGCTGGATTCTGCATCAATTTTGCCAATAAACGAGCTAATGACTCAAACCAGTAATTCTGTGGACCCTCTTATTATGTTTCTTTGATTTTCCAGGAATATATATATATATATATATATATATATATATATATATATATATATATATATATATAATTGACATAATTGTTGTGATTGTGTGCTTAGGATGCATGTTTAGATAGTTTTACTGTTTTTTTCATCAATATTGCTATAATTAATCAATTTAGTATTTTTAATAAATTGTCATGAAATTCGATAATAGACATATTAATTTAAAACTCTTAGAAAACATGTTTTTAGGTGATTTTAACTCTTTTACCCATGAAAAACCAAATTTCATACTTGCTGCCAAGAATTAATTTTTGTTTAGATGAGCTTGAAACACTCTGATTATGCCATATTTGGATTTCTTATTCGATTTTATACAATTTTGACTACTTTTTCATGAGAAACGGACTTGAAAAGAATGAAAACCACGCAAAATAAAAAATCCCGGAATTGTTGTCAACCCGCCGCTGTAACCGGCGCCGACGCCGCCATCTAATCCTGCCGGCGCCGGAAGCTTAAGCTGACACCGTGTTTTTCGATCCTCAGCCTCCCAGATTCGCTTCCAGATCCTTCCAGCTTCGATCCGAATTTCAAAACGTGTTTCTAGGCCCATCTGCACTCTGAATCAAGCCTAGTTTGAACCCAGACGTAGATAATTTAATGTAGAATAATAGTTTGTATTGTAACGGGGCAGACCCGATGCAAAACAGACTCAGAAGTCCAAATATATAATATAGTGTATAAACCGGGCCCACGAGCCCGAGGCCCAGCAAACCAGCTACTTTCAGAGCCAATTCTGGGCTATCTAGAATTCAAAATTGACTCTGGATCAAACCAGTAGAACCGAATTGGCGAGACGCACAACTCACGTGATCTGACCGAGAGCCCATTCTGACCAGACCGATAGTCAAAATCCGCGCAAGTACTAGGTACCAAGTCAACGAGGTTAAAAAGTATTGCTAAACTTTTATGTATATCAAACTGCCCCTGAGAATGCCAGCACTGTTTACTTGCTTTTAAAAAACATTCCAAATTAAATAATAACCGGTTAAAGGACTAATCACTTAAAATTGGCCCATTAATGCAATTACGGCTCATCACTTACACATCGTAGGACTACCACAAAAATATAGTAACTGTTATATAGGTTTTTCAAAATCACCTAATAAAATCAATCAATTGCACTTATACATCCGGTTTAGGCTTTGTGCATGTAAAATATCCAGACCAGCCAGACTTACGCTATTTGCTAGGAACCTCTAAGGTTAGATGTATATTTAGGAGTACCTGCTACTTGCCTCAAATGCTAGTCCAGATCGAGCCATATGCGCGTCAAACGTGTTTATTACTTTCATACTTGTTTATTTACAACTTTCATATCATGTGAACTACATACACTGTTGAGATGAGAATAAATACGAATATGTCCTGTAAATAAAGCCGGTAACAGATAAGTCAAGCACAAGAGTCTCGGGGAGGTTCACGAACCTTAGTCTTTGGTCCGATGCACCATAATTTTACCGGAGGCGAGTAAGGTTATCTAGTCGGTTAAAAGGAATTTCCTAGTTGAACTAGATGCCGACTCCATTTTTCACACCATTTCCAGATCGAGAAGTCAACCATAAACCTTGAGCGAGCGGCCCTGAACCCCGCTCCGATCACAACATTGTTTTTCTAAATAAAAAATACAATGTTGTTCATTCCATATTTAAATAAAAAAATATATGATATATTTTTTACAATTTTGTCCATCAACTGAAAGTTTACATGTCAGAGCTAAAATTGAGTTTCATGTCATTGAAACCATAACTAAAAATCCAAACATCATCGTCTTTCATGATTTTCGGTTTAAAAAGGTTGAACTATGTGGCATCATCTTCCATAATAATTCTCGGTAGTTTACTACATATCTTGTGTACTCAAACAATGCTGCACTCTTAACATTTCTAATTAACAAAAAGAAGCAACAATAACAAAATTGTCTTCCGGTCCAGGACATTTGCTTTTTTATTACTTGATTCATTCATCTCTTGGTCATGGATAAAGAAAATCATCATTCACTATTGTTTGAGTTTCATAACCCTTAATAACGATATTTCAAAGATTTACTCCTTTCATATGTAGATAGTTTTTCATCCAGAATTTTCAATTATGATAATTTGTGCCATTTAAGAAAGGTCTAATTGTATGAGAGAAATTTTCGGTTGCTATTTAGATCGTAGAACTCGCAATTAAACAAACGAATTGAGCGACTAAACTCTAACACTAATTGAAATCACTATAGCAACCGAGGTGAATTAAGATAAATTAAAAAATTAAAATTTGTTTAAAAAGAAAGTAGAAAAAGTTAAGGTTTAAGAAAAACACAAAGATATTTTAAATTGATTCAGATTAAACACAAACCTACATCCACTGCTCAATCAAAAATTGAGATTTTCACTAAAATAAACTTGATTAAAAGTTACACAAAATGTGATTTAAAGCTAAACACCAAATTTGGAGTTTTCTCAAAACTAAACCCCTAACTTACAACTAATTGATTTTTATAAGATTTAATCAATAAGCAACAAAGAAAAACAATTAATGCTCTAGCTAACTAGAAAATTGATGCACAATAAAGAAGAGTTTAAGAGGATTGTTGAAAGCTTTAAATTTTTGCAATAATTGTTTTAACCTAACTCAAATGGTTAGAACAAGTCTTTATAGACTCTTGGATGATTTGGCAAAGTCTCAGTGCTCCAATCCTAAAATTTCCTGTTATTTTGGCTTCTCTTTCTTCATTAATAAGTTTGCAGGACATTATGGATGATCGTCCAAAATGGGGCGCACGATCGTTCATTTCCAACGGTCAATATTATTTGAAAATAAGTAGTTGCAAACGATCGTTCAACATTGTGAAGTATTGTTCATAACAATGTGAACGATTGTTCAAGAGCCCGTCCATAATTCTGAGTTGAAGTAGCAAACAATTTCTAACGTGCACGATCGTCCAATAAGAGAGGCACGATCGTTCAAACATGGCTCAAGGTAATTCTTTGAAAGAATACGAAATGACCTCGTTTCAAACAGAGTGAACCGTTCAAGAAAGTGAACAATCATTCAAGAAAGTGAACAATCGTTAATTTATAATGTAAAAATGGTCAAAAACAGAGATTTTCTACACAAAAATGAAAAGCGTTAAAACACATAAATAACAATGTCAATTGATTGTATATATCAAAATTAGGATTTAGAAAGACACATGGACAGACAATTACCATTGACACTTGTTCTCAGTTTAGTTTAATTATCTTTCAACTTGGTGTTTGTTAATAAACTTACTCGTGCTTTGAATTGTTATTTCACCTTTCTTCCCAATACTATTTGTTTCAGAATCTTATTACGAAAAAGATTATTATTAATGGACATGAATTTAGAGGATTATACATCCTTAATTCAGAAAATACCATAATCTATTGCTTACACCGGAAATTGTAACTCCTTTTAAAACACATTGTCAGTTTGTTCATCCTTCTCTCCATTTATTAAAAAAAAAAATTTCTTAATTTTCTAGTACGTTGTCTATAGATCATGAGTCTTGTTAGTTTGTAAAACATCCTCGTCTTAGTTCTAGTCTAAGAAGCAATAAGCGAGTTAGTGTACCTTTTGAATTAGTATACTCTGATGTTTGGAGTCCTTATCCAATTACGGTTAAAAGTGTACTCTCGAATGACATGGTTATATTTGATGAAAAATCGTTCATAATTATACTCTCATTTACTAATTTATACGTTGAGATTCAAACTCAATTTAATAAGCTTGTACAAATTTTAAAAAGTGATACTTTAAAATAATATTTGTCAATAACCTTTCAAAATTATATGGTGAATCATGATATGTTTCACTAAAATCCGTGTGTGGACACACCATTTTAAAATGGAGTTGCTTAAAGAAAAAATAAACATCTTACTGAAACAGTTAGAACTTTGTTATTTCAAATGCAGATTTTTAAATATTATTAGTCTGATGTTGTTTCTACTGCAAAGTTTATTTTCCTAATAAAATTTTGTTTCCTATTAAACCTAAGATTTTTGGTTGTATTTATTTGGGTTAAATGCATAAAAAATCACCAACTTTCTCGTCTTTTTAATATTTAACATAATTTTTAATTTGGCATATTTAATACAAACTTTCTAATTTTTTGCAATTAAGACCATAAGAGTTATAAAAAAATTGAATTTCAATATGCAAAAAAAAAAAATTATGTTAAATTTAAAAAATATACGAAAATTGGTGATTTTCGGTACATTTTGGTGTTTTATTTTTGTGTCATCCATCTAAATAGACTTAGAAAAATGAAGAGAATTTGAACATGAGAAGAGTCATTTCCGTTGTATATACTACTCCCTCCGTTCCAATAGAGTTGTCCACTTTGCCTTTATCACACAGTTTAAGAAAAGCAATTATTGCTTATGGATTTTGTAAAAAAATTCTTACTTTTCTTGTCATACCCTTATTTAATATAGGGTCCATTTGCAAATTATTTTTAATTTACTCATTAGTGAATTTTAAATAAGGGTAATATAGGAAAATTGAGTGTAAAAGTTAATTATCATTTGAAAGTGAACAAGAGTTTTGGGATAAAAATATTTTTTAAAGTGGACGACTCTATTGGGATGGAGAAAGTATATGCTAAATGGGTTATTTGGTAATTGGAATATCTTTAAGAATCAAATAGTCAAACATGAGATATTTGGTAGTCCCTACTCACTAAATTAAGCATATTGCAAGCTGTATTAGCGATTTTATGTTTGATTGATACCTTTGTTTCACCTTATTATGGCAATTAGGGTAATCTCCTTTTTCTTTTAATATCTTAATAATTCTTGGAAATTCTGTTTATTTGTGCTTTTAGAGCCTATAAATGAAATAAATTATTCAGCCTGAAAACATAAAGTGCAGTACAATAATTTAAAAAGTAATCCTCGTATGATCTTTACATTTTATCAAGTAAAAGAGATTACAAATTTATTGATTGTTACTTTAGTTTACAAATAATTTACAATCCTATTAATTCTTACTTAATCAAACTTTTAAAATTTATTCAATATAAGTATTGCATCAATTAGTTTCTCAATTATATAATGATTTAAAAAAAACAGCTAAAACAATGTTACACTAGGTATAATAATATTTTGACCAATATTAAGATTAGATAGTCAGTATTTTGATGCTAATAACTAAGATTATTAATACATCTATATATTTATTCAATTGAGAGGTTCAAAGGAGCATTTTTATTAATTTTTAATATAAATAAAACAATGAATTTCTATTTAATTTATTATTAATAGATAATTTTAATTTTTAATTTGAGTAAAATACTTATTCTAAATGAGTATTCTCAAAAATTTCAAATTTAGAGATATTTATTTAATTTTTAAAGATAATTTTATCATATAATTTTCATTACTTTTTAAATTGAATAAAATATTTTTTAAACTTATTTATTTTTTAAAGTAGCCATTAATAGATAATTATGTGTATTGTAAAATAATTAATTTCTAGAACATTAAAATAGATTTTTATTAGTTTATAAATTACAATTTTTTGATGTTTTTATATTAAAAATGCTAAAAATAAATTATTGTTTAAATTAAATTTTAATTCGATTGTCCGCAGATCCGAAGACTTAGACTAGTTAACGAATATTATCTACATAAAGTATAAATCGAGTAATTATATGTTTTATAAATTTTATTTTAAAATAATAACTTATTTACATAAAATCACTTTAGGATTTTTTTAGACTCAATGGTATAATATAAATGTAATACTTTTTTTTAACTTGTACGGGAGGAGGAAGTTACAACTGTTAGCATAAAGGGCATTATGGTAATAAAAAACAAGAACCCATGATTGAAGACAACAGAACATACTGTTTAACAACGTGGGGGTGTAGAAACTTATTATACAAATGTAGGCTCCACTATCTTACAGGTCACAGGTGGGTGTGTCGCCCTCTCAGTGCTAACGTGGACAAATCAAGCAGCATGATTGGTCTCTCACGTTAGACCAGGACAACAATGGGGCCCATCACTACCATGTAAGTATGTAACACCAACCGATTCTGAGCTGTCATAACGTGCGTTGATGATGCAGCCGCAGCTTGATGGAGGATAACCCAGAGCCGTTGGATTGAGAGCCTCCAATGATTAATGAAGGACATGGGACCCAGTTTATGGTTTTTGTTTTGTTTGGTTTTTAGTTTTTAGCTTAGCCGGGATTATGTGGGTTGTGCATTGCATTGCTTGAGGGACGCTAGTTGATATATATAATAAATACTAAATAAAATATTTAAAATCGTCAATTTTAATTTATTTTTTATTTTTTATTTTTAATTATAGTTATTTGTTTAGATTGAAGCAATATGAAACACATATTTAAATTTTGCTCCACTTGGTTGCAATCGAAACTGAAAATAGAAAACTAAGCTAAAATTTATTATTTTGAAAGTTTAGATCCAACAAAAAAAACGTATTTTTGAATGTTTTAATCAAAAATTATAAATATCAGAGATCATCTGCCTATTTAATTTTTTTAAACACTGCATGCATGAAATATTGAAAAAGTTTATTTTTTATATAATCATTTGATATGTGTTGTCAACTAATTCAATTCAAGTCGAATATAATCACATGTGCGGTAATTTTTGTTTTAAAGCAACTTAAATATCCCCACTTCTAAATCAAATGTAAGTTCATGCTTATATTAATTGTTGAATTTAAGGAATAATTTTAGAATGTCATTATAGTACTAATAGTTAAGTTTTCAATTTCCTTCTCAAAAAAAGTTTTCCATTGTAATGTTGCAAATTAAAATTCTCATAGACTCCTTCTTTCTTTTAAGATATTTAAGATTTTTTTTTCTTTTAAAGTGAACGATAAGAGAAAAAAATATTAGAAATTAAAAAAGAAACTAGATTGTCTAAATTGAAAAAGAGAATTCATAATTTGTATGACTAATTAAGTAAGTTTAACAAAGCTTATTTGTGATATTGAAGTTTCAAAGAGAAAATTAGTTGTCAAAATCATTGAATTATCTATGAGAGGAGACAATAGAAGAAATATAAGTTGAGCTATCGCTATCAATTTCTCAAGCAATTATTAGTTAATGCCATTTATATGATGCATTAGCCAAGCTTATCTCCTCTCTATAATAAAAATCAGAATGGACATTCTATTTTGATATACTTTGAGTCTGTAATATTAAATTAAGTGAAAAACTTAAATTTTTCTAGAATTTAGTAAAATAAGACATTTTTATTGGTATAATTTCTGAAAAAAGGGTCATTTAATTAAATTATTTTAAGTTATTTTTAAAATGAAATATTTTGATTTAGAATTCTGTTTTCATCTGAATTTTTGTAATAAAAATATTTTCCTTAAAAGGAGAAAACACAACCACACAAGGAAATGCCTCAATTATTATTATGCAAATTAAAGTCTATTTATATAGTACCTATAAATATGCCATTTGCATTATCCTACCAATCCTTAATGGGTATGCAAGTTTGTTGAAGAACATTGATCCAAAACATTCTGAGAATTTACACTATTGAAAATGCTAATTATACACTTATAAACACATTTTTATAAATTTCTAAAAATAGTGGTAGAACCAAAAAAAGGGGGCGGGAAAAAAGAGAAATAATTAGAGACAATTGAAAGAACAAATAACGCTAAAAGGGGCAGAAAAACAATCGATACAACAAATTATGATCGGTGGTGACTGACTGTCAAAAATGTTTTTATATATATGTATATGAATAAACAGGTTCATATTAAATAAATGATAATTTTGTCGAAACATATAATATTACTCTATCCATGCCAATTTGTGCTCTGAAAATATATATAAACTCACTTTGAAATATGATTTAGGAATAGTAATCTGTGTTTTGAATCAGATGGTATACATATTTAGTATATACACACTAAACTCCTGAGACCAAAACATTAATTAATGTCTAGTATTTACTTGGTTGAAGAAATCTATATTATAAATAGAAAACAAAACTAATTAATTTGGACCAATCTGTCAACAAACTTGGAGTGCCTCCCTAAATCCAATGCCTAAACTTCTACCCTTTAATCCATTCTTACTCATTTCACTGTTCCCTTTCTGCATCATTGCCACAAACTCTTTGTAATCTATCCGACCGTCCTGTCATATACAAAACAATCCAATTCTTCAAATTTCGAAACTGGACCGAAAAATCAGAATTTTTATAGTCTCAACAAACCAAACCAAATTTATCGGAATTGGTTCGATTATTCGGTTTGTTTCGGTTTTTGCACATCCTACTGATATATTCAAGATAATAAATAAGAGTACTCACATTATCTTGATCAACTTCTTGAATCATTTCTTCTAAATGAACATCTTCCATGCCAAATTCAACACAAGCTTGTTGGAGTTCATCAAGAGTGATATAGCCACTTCCATCTTTGTCAAAGTATGAGAATGCAGCAAACAAATGATCTTCCCTTTCAACTTTGTTTAATGTTGCTGCTATGAACTCTCCATAGTCTATTGTCCCACTATTGTCAATATCAGCCTGCATTTCAATTTCATCATCATATCAAAAATTCATTCCACGGAAAAGACACGAACACGATTCGTAATCGGTTATGATGCTTACCGCTTGCATTAGATCATAAATTTCGGACTCATTGAGATTTGCACCAAATCTTTTGAGTCCTACTTTGAGTTCTTCAAAAGTAATCTGACCGCTGTTATCTGTATCTATCGTCTTGAACATTTCGGTTAATCCTGCAATTTCTTCCTCCGAAAGGTTCTCAGCAATAACCTACACGCAGATAGCAAACTTCTTCAGTCTTACGTTTCAGCATTTCATTTTTGTTTCTGCAAACGCTCCTGAAACTTCAAAACTCTATATATAACCTGTTTTCTTTTAGATAAAATGTTGTTTCATTGTTTCCCGTTTCGGTGTTTTCTATTTTGACATTTTTCGTTTTTGTGCTACATAGATGCTAAGCAAGAACAAGAGCAAGAATTTTTCATTTATGACATCATCAAACAGTTTATTTCTTACTCTTAGAGCCATCTTCTTAAGCTTGTTCATAGCAGAAAACTGCTTCAACCGACTTAAGACTGCAGGATCAAGAGGCTTGTCTGAAGCTACCCCATCGTCGCCAACCCAAGGATGACCTGAAGCAAAAGTAAATTTAAGCCTCTCAGCTATAAGTTGCAAATTAAGACAACATCAAAATCCTGACAAGTTTATTACAGGTAAAATTCCTGACAAACATTAATACAGGAAAATTCCTCACAAGAATAGGAAAATTCCTTATGAGCATATCAAGAGTAACTCACAAAGAACTTCATGGGCTTTGATTCGCTTTCTCGGGTCCCTGACAAGCATTCTTCTGACTAAATCTTTGGCACTTTCAGAGATATGAGGCCATGGTTCTGACGTAAAATCCAACTCACCGTGCAATACCTCTTCGAAGATTTCTTGCTCGGTTTCTACATCACAATAGTGGAAATTCAGAAGAGGGGGAAATTATTATACGGTTTCAGAACGAGAACTGCTAACATTAATCTTATCAAAAGCAATAAGGAACCTAAATTCTCTGAGATTATTACCAGCCCAAAATGGAGGGACTCCACATAAGAGAATATAAATCATGACTCCAGCACTCCAAACATCTGATTCTGGACCGTACCGCTTTTTCAGAACTTCAGGAGCAACATAGTATGGACTTCCAACAACATCAGTAAAAATCTCCCCTGCAAATTATAGCAGAGGAAATAAGATGATCAGTAAGAACTATCAGACAAATTATTATATTAGTTTCATATATCTTCCGTAATATATTGCACGGGAACGGCAACAATGGGAAAACTTTGAAACAAACTGTAACACATATTTTTTTACCAGAATATGTTAATATAAAGTTTCGAAGCCTAAAAGCATTTTCTGAAACTGAAATGAAATGTAGTACTTGAAAAATTCTCCGTGCAACATAAAGAAAATGAAAATGAAATACCGAAATACAAGACTATGAATATCCGTGCAATATATAAAAAATAAAACAAAACACTGAAACATAAGACTCCATTCGAGTGGAAAACAGAGAAAACGCAAAACGAAACACCGAAATGTAAGACTTGACAAGTTTCCGTATAACATAGAGAAACCAAAAATGAAATAGTGAAACATAAAACTTGACAAGTTTCCATGTAGCATAGAGAAAAACAAAACTGAAATACTGAAACCGTAAGACTCAATAAATTTCCATGCAACATAGCAATCAGATAGCAATTTCAAGAAGTTCTAACCATACACTAAATATAAGAGAAAACTTTGGTAATTCAAGAAAGAAATGGCGATACTGAAACATACCAGGCTTGAAGAACATTGACAATCCAAAATCTATGGCCTTAAGAGGCGAATCTTCTTGTTCATTAACAAACAGAAAGTTCTCAGGCTTAAGATCTCTATGCATAACTCCTAAAGAATGACAAGCTTCAATAACACCAACAATAGTTCTAGTAAGCTGAGCTGCCTTTCTTTCTGTATAATGGCCTCTCCTAATAATCCGATCAAAAAGCTCACCACCGTTGCATAATTCCATCACCACATGAACCGCCACGGCGTCTTCATAAGCTCCTTTGATTGATATAACATTAGGGTGGCCTGACAAATGATGCATTATCTGAATTTCTCGCCGGACATCTTCTACATCATCGACCGTCGCCAATTTCCGCTTCGCTATGGATTTGCAGGCGTATTCCTTTCCTGTTCCTTTCTCAACACAAAGAAAAGTAGTACCAAATTGGCCATGTCCAAGTTTTCTTCCTAAATTGTAATGTTCCTTTAGATGTCCTGTTCTTGTTCGTAACACGGATTCGGCTCGAAGCCCTGCACTACTTAATCTTCTAACATTGTGAGGCTTTCTTGTTCTTGAAGCAACATCTGGTTTTTTCTCTTCTCTTTGATTATTCACCAGTACATTAAGCTGCTCCAATACTTGTTCATGCATAGTACTCTTTTCTTCCGGTTCGGGTTTCGGCTTTGGTTTCGGTTTCGGCTTTGGCGGCAATGGGGCGTGTACCGGCGGTTTTTCCTGTCTTAGCGACGGAGGCGGCGGAGGCGGCCGGGACGGCAATACGGGCGGTGGTTTAGTAATAATGTCCTCTTTCGCTATCTTGATCGGCTCGGGAGGCGTATTAATCGGCTCGAGAGGCGGATTTCGAGGCTGTAAAGCAGAAGTAGAAGATTCTTGTTCTGGTTTATTAAAAGGTAATCTTTTAACAGTTTCTTTATTATTGACATGGTGATGATGATGCTGATGATGGTGAAGCAAGCAATCTGTTGGATGTGTTAGCCACCAAATTGAATCAGAAACTCTTGATCCAACACAATTATTTCCCATTTAATATAACAAAACTTTCAACAAAAACTCAAAAATTTGATCACAATCTTTTTTTCTCTTCTCTTCCTCTTCTTGTTCTTGTTTGTTTCTCTGTCAAATATTTGATCATAAAACTCCATTCTTTTTTTCCCTAAAGGGTGTTTGATTTTGTAGTGAACACATCAAAATCAAAAAAATTAGAAAAAAAACTTTTAAAATTTATGAACCCTTTAAACAAAATTATGCAAACAAACAAACACCAAAAACAATCCAAGAATGATGATTTAAAAGAAACCTGAAGAAAAACAACACATAAATATAAACAATTTGAATTGACAAATTCTACGTCAAATACAAAACTAATGCATAAAAAAATTTAAAGAAAGATTCAAGAAAAGCAGAGAATTAATCAACAAAAAGACTCTGTCTTTGGTGATGAAAAATGGGGTTTACCAGGTCCTTATAATAGAAAAAAAGTTTAATGTTGATGGGAATTTTTTATTATGAACTAAAAATTGGATTTGTTAAAGCGATGATATTAAAGGAAGTTTTTAATTTTCAAATACTTGACAATGAAACAAGAAAGAAAATATTAAAAGAAACAAAATTCACAAGACAGGAAGCAGAAGAAGAAAAGAAAGATCGTTTTTTCTGTTGGAAAGTTTCAAAACAACGCGTTTATTATTATAATATCGACTAAATGGTCATCCCGATCCTTAAACTTGTTCGACGGTATTCATATAAATCAAATTTATTCTATTTTGACAATTTAGTCCATAACTTTTTTAAATCAAACTAATTACATATTAAAATTCCAAATACAGTTTTATATGTAGTTTATGATTGGGCAACATACATGCAAGATTTGTTTACCATATAATTAATAAAAATAATAATAATTGGATTTGTGGGTTTATTTTGAGAAGGACGGCTAAGATTTGATAGTTGTTATTTTAAATTATAATGATTTTGGAAGATAGTGCATGTTTGTTTGTAATGTGAATGCCGGATTCTGAAATTCTGTAGTTTCATCTCCGGCAGCCGGCTTTGTTTTTATGAGTTGAATTTTTTTGTTCATATGGATAAATATTTATTTTGGTTGTAACAATATTATATTAATAACTTCTTCTGATTTCTTTTTAATTTTATTTTTCTGTTTTTTTATGTGTGTTTAATTAGGAAAAACAATCCATCTAATTTAGAAAAGAATCCTTATAAATAGCAATCTAGTAAAAAGGGCGTTTAATATTTATTGAACAAAATCACAAGTTAGATTTACATGGATTTAGTTGATCTTTTTATCACCTATCTATGATATCAAATGCTAAATCTGCTGCTATCATAATTTTCATTCCAAAATCTAAATCTCACCCTTAATGTTGAATTAAAATTAATATTCTACCTTAAATTTTACACAACCACAATTTCTTCATGACATTTTAATTTCATTTAACCAGAATCCTCTTAAAACGAAATTTCAGTTATCTAATATCTAAAAATCAGAGAAAAATGGCAAATTCTAAAATTCATAAGAAAAAAAAAACAGCAATTGAAACTTAAAATGGGAACTATTCTACAACCTGAATATTGAGCATGCTACCTATGCAGCTGGAAAGAACTAGTTTTCTGACTTTTCAAACTATGCAAAAGTCCAAGACATCAGAATTGAGTGAAAAAAGAAATCTCCACCAACCTATACACACGGATAATATACACCTGGAAATCCTAATTGGCGTTTTGTTTTCCAATTGCAAAACTTCTGGTCAACAATGCATAGTGATAACATGGGGTTAAATATTTCGCAGTTATTGAAATTATACACTTTTTATAAAATGGTTACCGAGGTTTTATTTGTTACGTTTTAGTAACCGGAATTCTATTTTCCAAAAACGGGGGGTTAACCACTCAATTATGGCCAGTAATTTTCTATGTAGATGACAGATTGCCTATATGGTAAAGTCGGATATACGGCAATAACTCACCCAAAAAAATCTTTATTGGCCGGAATTGACTGGGTCCCGTTTTGAGGAAGTGAAGTCTGGTTATCAACATATGATAAATGAAACATCACCGATAACCGTTTTGTAAAAGATATATATTTCAGTAACTATATTTAACCTCAATAACATGCAATAGGTTATTTTTTTTTCTTAAAAGCATCATGGCAACCCCATTTGTTTATTTATTACTATTTGATTGAGGAGCACTATCACATCATCAGCCTTTAACTAATAATATTTCTCAAAAAATATGTAAAAATAATTTACTAGAAAAATTAAAGGAGAAAAGAAGCCAAAAGACCTCTTTGATTCAACTATTACTGTTACTGAGCTGTTGAAATTGTTAGAATCAGAAGCTCTTCCAACAGCTCCATTTTGGAACCGTTTCATCATCTTCCAATATCCTCTTTTTTCAAAAATTGTCTCAATCGAAGGTTAAACTATGAATGTCCTAAATACTTTACCTTAATCAAACTATAGTCATCAATTCACACATAATTCAACATATTTATGGAAAATACTTGGAATCCATACAAATACTCGTAGGTAACCTAAACTTGGTTTCTGTTTCCATCTACCATTTAGAACCTATGAAGCACCGATACGGGCATGGGAGTGGGTGCAGTTACGGACACATTTAAAAAAAATGATATAAAGATACGGCTGGGACACGACAAGTAAATAATATAAACATATAATAAATATACATATGTAAAAAATATTCATGATTCATTTAATATAAGTAGAATAAGTTTAATTCATTAAAATTAACTCCTAGAACAAGTCTTAAACGCTTAAGACTCCCAGCATGTCCCTTCCTTTCAAGGGATGTATGGACACTTATTTTTGTGTCCCATAGTGCCCTCCATGCCCCCCATTGCATACAGCACCTTCGAGAAGTATCGGTGCTTCATAGTCTAGAGCTACATATATGAGGTCTTCATACTAGTGCTATTAGTAGAAACCCAGGAGGTATGCAACAAAAACATAATCTATCCAACGTAACATCTTCCAGCATGAAAATCACAAAAAGATAAAGTTAAGCACCAAAAGTGTCCACTGACCTTAAGAGAAAACACCAAGATCACACCTGAAATGACTTGAATCAAATTTGTGGTTCGATGTTCTGGGACTACCTTCGGATTCTAAGGTAAAAGACTATTTATACAAAAGGATAGGCATGGTAAATGTCTAGTAGGGCAGCTCTTAGCAACCTGCTTCAGACATCCTTCGCCAAACCAGAAAGATCAATATTTCCTGTTTCAGACTCACTGTATTTAGAAGGGGTCTCCTTTCGAGGATAATCTTCAATGGGTATTCCGCTCCTCATCGATGATGGATTCTCCTTGTATACCTCCCCAAATGTATCGAAAATGCTACTCCTCATCTGTTCAGCTGCTTCAAAGAAACGGCTAATGCCACCAAGGAAGTGACGTTCAATGCCTTCCATATCATTTTGAAGTCCAGGAAAGCCAAATGGTGACTCGTCAAGCTCGCCCAGTGTGGAAGACCCTTTAACTACCAGGTCCGTCACATCATCTTCAGTATACTCCTTGTTGGACTTCAGCACTTCAACGGGTCTGTTTTAAGCAACCAAATATTTATTAAGCTTATGAAGTAATGCAAAAGAAAAAAAAATGATATTTGTATAGTCAACATTATGATCAGACTATATTGCATGAAAACTTGGATAATCCTACATTTTGGCATCTCGTTTCGGCCTTTCTGTTTCCGTACAACATAGTGATCAGAAACTAACCTGTAATAAACTCTTCAACCTTTTATTTCACAATAACTTAGCTCAAACCAAGAACAAATGCCAAGAAAATTCATATACTAATAATGTTCTTAATTATTTTTTAGTATTTGGTCGAATCTAGTCAGCAAAGGCACTTCATTCAATCAACGTTCCCTGTTTCAAATATGTGCCGGAAACTTCACTTTTAACATAGGAAATCTTAAAATAAAGCCGTTTAGCGTGTTAAGTTTCCAAATGTCCAATTTTCCCTATTAATTGAAGATACTACAGTTACCCATAGTTTACTGTAAGAACATCTGGATTCCACATTAACTAAACTCAAACCAAGAATAAAATTTAAAAACAATTGAAAAACCAACACCACTTATTTTGATCAACATTATGATTAGCATAACGTATACTCATGGACTAGTCACACACACACGACACAGCGCAAGTAATGCATGCTGAACTTTATCAATGACATAAAATTTCAGTAACCCCTAATTGATTGCGTAAACAAATCCAATTCACAAATTTTCCTAAGAACCAAACACACACCAAAAAAAAAGAATGAGGATTTACTTTCCAAGGCATTCCCTGAGCACCTCCTCGGTTTTTTCGCACTTCCTAACGAACTTTCCAGGCTCCACCTCCTCCGTTCTGCAATTTGACTTCACCACTTTCCTGGTGGAGCATGCTGAACTGAAATTAGGGTTTTGAGTACTGTTGAATTCGGTGATTTCACTGGATGATGAATTGGACTCTTCTTCGTCGTCGTTTCTCCACACCCATCCCATTTTCTTTCTTGATTTTTGGTTTCTGCTTCACTAATTTGATTTTAATAATAAACAAACAAGCTTAGATTTCTCTCGATTGGATTTTCTCGGCGTTTCTTGTTTGGGCAATACGTTTCTTTTCATTTCATCACCTGACTTGCACGATGGTCATTGTGAAAAATAGGCTTAATACATCTGCGTGTCCCTGCACTTTTCTGTTTTTACACGTAAGGTCCCTGCACTAAAATATCCATCATTAAATCCCTGCACTTTAACTTCCAACATCCCCAGGTCCCTCTATTAAGGCGAGTATTGACGCCGTTAACGCACTTTCAGTTTTCTTAATTTTAGATCCCTGCACTTTTAATTTTTTAATGTTACGTCCCTGCACTTTTAAATGTTGAGATTATGTATAAATATATATTAATTTTTAGTTTAATAAAATAAAATTTAAGTATAAAATATTAAAACTAATATTTTTAAAGGGTATGAATTTAACATATTTAAATAATAATAATTCAAAAATTATACTCCCTCCATTTTTTTTAGTTGTTCATTTAGCAAAAGTTGCACATATTAAAAAAATGGAGTTTTTGTCTTAAATTATGGGAGTAAATAGAGGAAATTACATCATATATCTCAAATACGTAGAATGTATACATTCGTGACTCATTAAATTAAAAAATGCAGAATTCCCCCTTTTGTCATTAATACTTTTCAGTTATACATCATTTATTTTTTATCACTATTTTACCCCTAACTACCCACTAACACACTAACCAACATTCAATATCTATCATCGCAACCACTGTCATATGCTCCGACGACCGCCTATAACTTCTACTTGTACTCCAACGAGCACCGATGACCGCCGCAATCCTCAATTTCAACCGATAACCCTCTGTCTAATCTCAATCGAACTTCTCGATTATGCCGACTCGATTAGATGTGTTACATCCCAAAAAATGGAGAACGGTCGTTGTTTGCATTTTCTCAAAAGACAAGCCTCAAATTTATTGTGATTTCTTCAACTACAGTAGATCTCGACAATAGATTTAAGAAGTTAAAATATTGCAGAGACAATGATGTGGCAAAGCGGAGATCGAATTTTTTGTATTGCGACAGTGAAGAAAAGATTGGAGTTCTCTTTTGTTAAGATAACGAAAGCAGTGAGTTGATTTCTCTTCAATTGTGATGGAAAAGGTTGGTGAGTTATCGATTTTATGGATTTGAATACTATAATTTAAATTAGGAATTGAAAGTGGCTTGAATTATCATTTTTGTTTATTTTATGAGTTGTTAATTGTAAATTTAAAACTCACAAATTTGATAAATATTATAATTTGATTTTTTTTCAACCATGAAAATGGTGTTGGATCATTCTAATAATATCTTCAAGTTCTATGTGATGGGTTTGTGGAACTGTATGCCTATGTGTTTGCGTTTATTCCTCAATGAATCAATATTTGTCAATTTATTTGTCATTCATGTCTTGCATTTTTGAGCGAGGGCCTTTTTATTATTTGCTATATATGTTGTTACTTATCATCGATGAACATACTTGTTTATTGGCTAATCTGTCAAGCATGACAAGCAAATGAACATCAAGAAATTACTCTTGTAATTTCCTTGAGCTATTAGAGGGTTTAGCATTATCCTCTAGCATGCTCAACTGGTCCAGCAATTCTTGATGGTCACTATATGTATGTGTGCTGTGGTCATTTGTGGGCATAAAAGCTTAGATGCAAGATGACAGGGCAATTAAAATATTCATGTTTAAATCATTTCTAAATACAATCAGTTCAGCAGTTAAGATGCTCTTAAAAGCTTAACATCATGCATTCCAATCCAGTCATTCTCACTTAATTTTTGTTCATTCTCTCATTTTAATATCAATTTTCTTCTATTAAACATGCATTCAAATTTGACATAATTTTAATCTAAAAAGTTTGTTTGCTTTGATTTCTTCTGTTTCTGAATGGCCAAATGAGCTATTTATGGTTCTGATAGCAAAAACCTATCAGAACAATAACATTAGAGATAAGACGAAGAATTACTCATGCAAATGCATATTACATTATAATATGTTTTTTAAAGATTAATAGCTTATTATCAACCCTAAATAAACACCAAGTCAACTTCTTGATTATTAAATATTTATACTTAATTAATAAAAAATTTACCTTTTTTTATTTTCTTTTTTAAAACTTTAAGTAAAAAACTAATTTTAAACTAACTTTAAAAAATGAGTTTTTTTTATCAAAGATAAAATAAATGTCAACCGGAAATCAACTAAAAATCAACTGAAATTAACTAATTATCAACCAAATGTTAATAAAATATTAAAAAATTGACTTTTCATTTATCTTTTGCGACACATTCAAAACCACGGTTACCATAGTTTTCCTCCTTAATATTGACAAGCGTCGATTTCGACTGTTTTGACGAGTTCACTTTATGTTGAAGCTCTTTCTTTATAATTTTACTAAATTTTAAAGATCAACCAAAAGTCAACAGAAGATCAACCAAATATAAATTAAAGATAAACCGTATGTCAACCAAAAATCAACTGAATGTCAACTGAATATCGATAATATAATTTAATTAAATTTCTGATAAGGGTTTGGTTTTTTTTTTCTCGTAATTACTTTTATTTTGTAATTTCGCTAAATTTAAATGATAAACTAAATGTCAGCCGAAAATTAAGCATAAATCAACCAAATGTCAAAAGAATGACTTTTCTTTTGTCTTTCGCGACATATTTCAAAACTAACCATTTCCCCCTCTTTAATGTTGACAAGTATCAACTATTTTGACGAGTTCTCTTTATGTTGAAGCTTTTACTTTATAATTTTATTAAATTTTAAAGATCAACCAAATGTCAACAGAAGATCAACAAATGTAAACTATAGATCAACCGAATGTCAACCAAAAATCAATTCAATGTCAACTGAATATCAATAATATAATTTAGTTAACTAAAATTTCTGATAAGGGTTTGGTTATGAATTTCTCGTAATTACTTTTCTTTTGTAATTTCGCTAAATTTAAAAAATAAACTAAATGTCAACCGAAAATTAACCATAAATCAACCAAAAATCAACCAAACGTCAAAAAAAAGACTTTTTATTTGTATTTCGCGACACATCTCAAAACTAACCATTTCCCCCCTCCTGAATATTGAAAAGTATCGACTGTTTTGACGATTCGCATTATGTTGAAGCTCTTATTTTTTTAATTTTACCAAATTTTAAAGATCAATCAAATATTAATAAAAAATCAACTAAATGTCAACTAAAAATTTCTCGTGATTTAGATACTAATTTTACTGCGTAGTAATTTAAATTTGGGTAGGAAAAGTAAATGCATTTTATTTTATTTGTGTCTCAACCGAAGAAAAATGTACCATCCAAAACTATTATAAAAGTTAAAAGGTAAAAAAATTGTAAATTAAGTCCAACCTTCTTTGGACTCTTCAAGACATACAATAAATAAAGAAGTCATTACTGGCCATTTACAGATGAACGCATTAACCCTAATCTTAATTTGCTGGAAAGTTATTTATATGAAAATGATGGAAGAATGCACTAACACCAATGAAAATGTGATTGCACGAGGAGAAGATATGAAGGGGGATTCTCATACCCCATTATAATTATGCCATCAAGCTCCACTTAACTCTCTGTTTCAATGGATAGGGCATCGATTTATTGAGAATTTCTCATAATATAAATACTGTTCTTAAACTTCTTATAGGCAATTGCCTCTTTTTCTTGTAAAAACAAAAATGAAAAGACGAACCAAATTCAATTTTTCTGAATGCAATTTTTCATTTTTTATTGAAAAATGCAATTCTTCATTTACTCACTCAAACAATGAATAGTCTCCTCCTCTCTTTCACCCTCTTCATTTTCCTATCCATCAATTCACATCTCTCAAGTAAACTCTATCGATCAATCTTTAATCTTTAATCACTAATTTCTCATTAACTTACAGTTGTTAGTTCAATTTCTTTCAAATTCATCAACAAATGCCGTTACACCGTCTGGCTTGACATCCTCTTCGGCACTACCTCCTCAGTCCTCACTGCCTCCTACCACCGCCTTCACTCTCAAACTTGAAAAATTAAGATCCATTTCCATTCTACCGTCTTGGTCACTGTTCTCGAGATCCCTACGGTAAATTCTCGTGTCTTACTGTCGATTGCGACTCTGATAAGCTCGAGTGCCGCGGAAGCGGCGCTATTCCACCGGCGACTTTAGCTGAGTGAAGGTTTGGATTTCTACGATTTTAGGTTAGTCGGCGGTTAGAATCTTCAGATGCTTGTGATTCCGAAGAAGCCACTGACGAAAGATGTTGTGTTACCGGCTGTTTGATGACCTGAAGGAAAGAAGAAGGTGATGTGAAGATTTGGCTGCGTGTTTAGGAAGAAGGGGGTATACTTGTCTTATTTAAATACTAAATTAGCTTATTTTAGGTTTTGAGGCATTTATGAAAACCATTTTTTTTGTGAGAGATTTCTGCATTTATTTATTAGCTAATGTAATTATAAAAAGAAAGGGGCTATTTGGGTGATTTGTGTGCTTGACCCGAGTAAATACTCATATAACCCTATTATATAATAAATGTTTATGTAAATTGGGTCATAGAGTCATTTATTAGGGGAAGGATAAATTTGGAAGATAATAGCTAATATTATCTTGAATTCCTAAAAAGACAACTATTAATAAAAAAAATGCATTTGTCTAAAGTGACAACTAAAAAAAAAGGAGGGAGTATCTTTTAGCTATTATTTTATTGAAAATTTCATTCATTCTTACTGAATGTTTAATGTATTATTATTCATCTATAAATAAAAAAAATATAATTTATTTCTTTATTTTATTATGTTGAAAATAAAAGTGAATTTAATTTTTTTAACAAATGAGCATTAACTTAGAGAAATAAAACGAATTTTAATATTTTTTATTAAATAATTAAAATAATATTCTATACCGATAAATTTTATTTTTTAAATAATATGATAACATCGCACTTAGAGGTGTAAACGGACGTTGATCTTGATATATGTCAAATTCGAAGTTGAGTATGTTATATAAACTTACAAGTTCGAGCTATCTACTTCCATTTTTAAAGGAGACATATCAAGCGGAAGTCTGAATGAATTTCTAATTTCTTAATAATTTTTTATGTTACCTTTAATTTTTTTTAAACTAATGTTAAATATTTCTTGAGTAAGGGCCTCATTCACGAAATGTACTCTAATACTTAAATCATATTTATTTTGATAAAATGACCGTTAATATAATTTTATTAAATCTTTAAATTATAAATTATTTAGCTTTAAATAAAAATAAAATTAATTAATTCTTTAATTATATTAAAAAATAAAAGTGAACTAGATTTTTTATTTTTTAAAAGTAAATATTAACTAACATAAATAAAACTAATTTTAATATTATTTATTAATTATTAAAATGATATTTTATACCAATGATTTTTTTAAAATAATATATAACAACATCGCATTTACAGAAGTAAATAGACGTATTCTCCAAAAACAAGTAATCAGACGTCGATCCTCATATATGTCAATTTTGAATTTGAGTGTGTTATATAAACTTACAAAACAAAGCTGACTGCTTCCATTTCTAATGAAAAATAAAAAATAATAATATTTTTATTGTTAATTTAAACATTATAAAAATTTAATTAAATTGCATTAACATCTTATATTATTAATTAAAAATTATATATTTTTAAAATATATATATTAAAATAAATTTTTATATGAAAACAATTACAAGAACTTTGTTTACATAAAATTAAAGTGTAGGGACCTTATTTGTATAAATTAAAAGTGCAGGGACCTTATTTGTATATATCAAACTACAAAATTGAATACTAGTCTCTTTAACGGCGCGTGTACTGCACGCGCTAACAGAACCTTAACAGAGGGACCTTGTAATGATGGAAGTTAAAGTGCAGGGATTTAATAATGGGGTACTTTAGTGCAGGGACCTTATGTGCAAAAACAGAAAAGTGCAGGGGCACGCAGATGTATTAAGCCTGAAAAATATTCAGCATTTGACACGTAGCAGTTAGTAGTGAGCGACACAACAGAGATGTCGTTTTGGGAGATTTCTAGAGTTTGCAAGTCTCTACCAACTTTTAAGAATTCTCTCTCTAACTTCAATATCCCTTTTAATAATTTCATGGCAAAAGGCTCACTTTGATCCCTGAAATCAGACCGAGAGAATTAATAAGACCTTAAAATCGAAGATGACTCACTTTGGCCCCTAAAATTGACTAAAATGGTTCACATCGCACCAGCGTTAGCTTCTTCCGTCTAAATGATAATGTGGCCGTTAGGAAAAAATTTCTCCACGGCTGCCGGAAAAAATTTGTGGCGGTGGGTAGAAGGCGGGAATAAAAAATCGAAATAGATTCGGAAAAAAAATCGGTGGTGCTTTATGAAATTTTTTATTTTTATTTTAGTTGATTTAATTAGATTTAATTAAATTTAAATTGGTTTAATTAAATTTCAATTTGTCTAATTCGATTTCGATGTGTTTAATTAGATTTCGAAATGTTTAGTTGAGTTTTTATTATTTTAATAAATATTTTAATTTTAAATATTATTTAATTTTATATATATAAATAAAGAAAAAGGTGAAAATGATAAAAAAAATTATAAATATAAAATTGGTAAGTATTTTAAACATTAAATATGTTTTTGAAATTTTTTCTAGGGGTCTAGACGAAAAAAAAAACTAACAAAGTTAGCGGTTGTTTTAACATGAACCACTTTGGACAATCTCGGAGTGATAATTGAGCTAACTTCCATCTCAGTAACTTATTTATTTTTTTGTTCTGATTTTATGGGCTAAAGTGAGCCTTTTACCATAATTTCATGAGAAAATTTGGAATTTACCTAAAATAAAGAAATAATAGGACTTTATACCTCAACACGTAAAAGATGGCAAAAATACATCACTGTTTTGACTTTTTTGTGATTTTACTCTTTAGTTTTGAATATTTATTATTTTACTGTGACGCACACACATGACACATGCTCTCTTTCTATCTCTCTTTTTCTCTTTTTCTCTTTCTCTCTCTCTTTTTCTTTTTTTGCGTGCGTACAGGTATTTTATAATATTATGCAGAACCATTTTTCATTCACTTCTTTTTTATTCATTCACTTTACATTCAATTCTTTTTTATTCATTCAATTTTCTTTAGGTCTTCCATAATTATGCAGAACTATTTTTCATTCAATTTATTTTTGTTCATTCAATTCTTTTTTGTTCATTCAATTTTTTGTTTGTTCTTTAAATTAACTGGAGATTACAAATTTCATTTCCATTTTCTATGAATATTAAATTTTAAAGCAAGCTTATCAGAAAATTAAATGAATGTCAAAAATCTATTTTATTTTCATTTTCCATCTTATTATCATGTTATTACGAGTATCATATATAGTAGATTATTATATGATAGTGTAATCATATTGCTGGATAATATAAGATACAAGTACAGTATCACATTATCATATGATTATCACTGTATCACATTATCATATGATTATCACAGCTTCACCTAAAATGTAATTATCAATGTATCATATTGCATTTTAATTTTATTATCATGCCATTATCAGTATCGTATGTAGCAGATTATTATCATCTCATTATCATAATTTTTTTATAATTTTTTTCATGCAAGTATCATATTATCATACTATTATCATTTTATTATCAATAAGAACCTTATCATAATTCACATTATCATCTCGTTATCATTATTTTTATGTAATTTTTTCCCATAGATGTATCATATTATCATACTATTATCATAATTTTATTATTTAATTATCATCTGGTTATCACTGATATCATAATTTTTTTTGTAATTATATTTTCACGTACGGTATCATCCAATTATCATAACCTTATCATACTTCATTATCATCTAGTTATCATAATTTTTATGTAATTTTTCTATATAGGTATCATATTATCATAACTTTATTATTTAATTATCATCTGGTTATCACTGATATCATGACTGGATTTTGTAAGTATATTTTCACGTACGTTATCATCCAATTATCATAATCTTATCATACTTCATTATTGTATTGTATCATATTATCATATGATTATCACAATATTACATTATCACATGATTATTACAATTTCACCTATCATATAATTATCAATTTATCATATTGCATTGTCATCTTATTATCATGCCATTATTAGTATCATATATAGCAGATTGTTATCATAATTTTCTATAATTTTTTTTCAAGCAAGTATCACATTATCATACTATTATTATTTTATTATCAATAAGAATCTTATCATACTATTATCTTCACATTATTATCTCGTTATCATAATGTTTATGTATTTTTTTTCATATAGATATCATATTATCATACTATTATCATAACTGCATTATTTAATTATCATCTGATTATCTCTGATATCATGAATTTTTTTGTAATTATATTTTCACGTACGTTATCATCCAATTATCATAACCTTATCATACTTCATTATCATCTATTTATCATACTGTTGTGTTATATAATAATGTTATGATAACAACGTGATAATCATATGATAATCAGACGTTTTTTTTATAAAAATTTTATTTCTCTTCAGTTTTATGATAATGATATGATAATGCAGTGATAATTATATGATAATCAGATGCTGTTTTTTTTGCAAAAATCGTTTTTTATGCAGAAACTCATTATTTTCATCATAACATTGTTTCTTATGCATATTTTTAGATCTAAAGTTGAAAAAATTCAAGATTAATTTATTTAGATATGAAAATTAAAATAAATCGTATTTATCACCACGAATTAAGAAAAAAATCGCTAAAATCAAATATGAAAGGACGACGAAACAATGGCGGGGCGACAGAGAAACAACGAAAAAAAAAAGAATAAAAATAGAGAAGAAAAAAAAATAAAAGAAGAAAAAAAATGGTGAAGAAAAATGAACCAGAGAAGAAGAGGAAAGAGAGAAGAAAGAGAGAAGGAGAGAAGAAAGAGAGAAGCAGAGAGAAAAAAAGAAGAAAAATGACAGGTGTTGCTTAGAGTAAAATAAATATGATTAGAATAAAATAATAATAAAGAGTAGGTATAATTATAATATAAACATGTCTTAGAGTAAAAAAATAAATATATTAAAAGGATGAGGTATTTTTTTTATCTTTTGCTTATTGAGGTAGGAAATCATATTATTTTCAAAAAGAGAGTATTTTTCCTAATTTTCTCTAATTTCATTCATGGAGTGGCTTAGCCACTTGGTAAACACTAGGTAAATAAGAGGGGGTTCAAGCAAGTTTTTTAAATTGTCAATGTTATGTAGACTATAATTACTCATTAATTCTCTTACTTTTAATTTTATTATATATTATATTATTTTTTTTAATTTTACCCCATTTAATCTCAATTTCTGGCTACGCCATGATCAAATTTATTTTCTATAACTATATAATTGCTTTACAATTCAGTAATTTCCAGCTATTGTGGCAATAAAACGCATATTTTTTTTACTATGTTCAACATTAGTTGTGTGAGCTCAAAATCACCAAATTTTAAAACAATAATAGAATTATATAAAAATCAATGACAAAACTGACAAGTTTAAAAATAGATTATAAAATTTTAATTTCATATAAATATCATAAAATTAGCAATTAGCCAAAAAAATATTAGCATTAATTAGTACATTAGTTCTTCTTTTATAAAACTAATTCATATTTTTTGAATAAATTGATCGTATTTATAAATCTGTCTGATGAAACCATATATTGATGGCCTATCTGGTTTGTTTTTTGGATTTTGAGAATACCATGTGAACAACAATAATATTTTTGTACATAAATCAAAATCTTATCAAGTTGATTAAACATAATCATTAATGTACACTCTTCCTAATAGTTATAATACGTTCAATTAATTTGAGAGGATCATAATTATATTTATAAGATAGAGTATTCTAACACTTTTGATATTTATTGTAATTTGTAATTTACAATTTCATTCTTTCGTTTAAAATTCAAATGATATAGTCTTCTATTTTAGTTAATAATTCATTTATTTTCAGTGTTAGTAAAGAACTTAGTTAATATAGTTAAATTTTAATATAGTTCCTAAACTTATTTCTAACATAAATATAAGACCAAATGTTGTAAAAAGGCCAAACCTTTCATAAAAGTTTCACAAAAGTCCCGATCTTTCAATTTTGTCGATTTTGGCCAAAACAAATTATTTGGTTTCAATTGTGGCCAACTCTCAATTTGATTTCAATTTGCCTATGTGACACCTATGTGGCGCCTATGTGGCATGCCAAATATTGAAAGGTCAGGACTTTTGTGAAACCAAATAATTCATTTTTGGCCAAAATCGACAAAATTGAAAGGTCTGGACTTTTGTGAAACCAAATAATCAGTTTTTGGCCAAAATTGACAAAATTGAAAGGTCAGGATTTTTATGAAAATTTTGTGAAAGGTTTGGCCTTTTTACAACATTTGGCCCAAATATAAATATTCATTATATTTTTATAAAATCTAATAACTTAGTTAATTCAATTTACATTTTTTTTATTAATGTTTTTAAAATTTAATTTGTTGTTTTCAATTTTTCTCAATTTGAAGAAAGAAAATTAAAGAAAAGAATAAGAAAAATAAAAAAAGGAATATAAATTAAAGAATATTAAAATAATGAAAATAATAAATAAAATTAATTCATTAAATATATATGTCAAAAAAAAAAAGTTTAAGTACCAAATTGAATTCTAATTAAATTTATGACTTAGTTGACTAATACTAAAAATTAACAGAATGAATAAAATATTAACGGAAATAAAAATAACTATTTAATTTTCAAACAACATGGACAAAAGTATAAAGTGTGTTATATCTAAGGGATGTTAGAGTAATTTACTCAAATTTATATATACAAGAAAAAAATGGGCAGAAAAATAAAATTATGTCAAGAACATGCGTCTACTTCTTAAAGCTATCTTTTGTTGCAGAACAGTCTTAGCTAAATCATTTTTACCTTCTCTGTTTAACCCAAAGAACAAAGTTCTAAAGTTTATAGTACTAGGAACAATCCCATCATCCATCATTTCTGATAAAACCTGCAATGCTTCTTCAGATTTCCCTGCCTTACATAGACAACTAATGAACATAGAGTAAGTCATGAAATCAGGTTTTGGTCCTTTGATTTTCAGATGATTAAACACATTCCAAGCATCATCAAATTTCTCCGTGTTCATGTATCCACGAATCAATGCTGAATACGTAACGATTGTCGGTTCACACCCCTTTCGTTGCATTTGCTCGAATATTTCGACAGCTTTTTCGGTTTGCTTCTCCTTGAAGAAATGAACTATTAAGGATGTATAGACATGGACAGTTGGATCGATGCCTGCGTTTTTCATTGAATCTATTTTAGCTAATGCCTCTTCTTGTCGTCCGTTTCGTAGTAGCCCGTGAACAAGTGTTCCGTATGTGTATTGATCTAAGGTAGATCGCTCTTCCTCAACTTCGTCGAGCAATTTTAAAGCTTCGTCCAACTTTCCTGCTCGACAAAGTGCCCTAACGTGTAAGGAATAACTAAGGGGAATGGTATAACCAATTTTTCGAAGAGTATCTGCGCTCTTTTTAGCTTCTGATACTTTACCAGCTTCACAGAGACAACTGAGATAAGTTTCTACCACTTCTCTGTCGGGGACATGTCCTGCAAGAATCATCTCATGGAATATACTTATGGCTTCTTCGACTTTTCTGCCTTTCTTCCCACAAAGACTTACGAGCAAATATTTGTATGTACTGTCATTTGGTGCGCATCCATTATCTTTCATCTCATAGAAAATCTTTAAAGCGATCTCTGTTAGACCTATTCGACCATATTGCATTATCATGATAGCCCAAGTGTCTGGTGTTATTAAGCAGCCTTTTCTTCTCATTTCGTAGAAAAGACTCCTCATGTGCTTGAAATCCTTCCCGCGTCCTGAAATTTTCATAGCCGCGCTGTATGTTTCTGCAGTGTGGCGATAACCAGATCGACTTCCCACCCATGAAAAAAAGTTTAACGCGGCTTTTCCGTGGATACTGCAATTTCGCAAAATCTCCACCACCAGTGCAGGTGTGAACTGGACAGTGCATTTCTCAAGAGCTTCTCGCATAATGGACCAATCCTTTGACGAAGATAATATCTTGCAAATTTCTTGTAAATCCTCGTCGTTATAACTCTTTGAATCTGGCTTCACCTGGTGAAGCTCTACCCATCCTTGCTCTGAATTTATCTCATTGCAGGTCTCCGAATGTGGTTCTGTTAAGCGACAATCATTCCTTCCTTGATCGGGCTGATAGTGGTTCCGTTCCACCTCTGATGCCCCATCTTGTAGGGAATGAAGTGTGCACATCCTTTGCATCTGCTTTACTTTGTGGACGTTTTCCATCTCTCCCTTTTTCTCCATATAAAATATCGCCAACTCGAATATTTTGTTATCAATGTATATCTTGGAGGCCTGCATTTTGTACAAAACCTTCATAACCTCATCTGTTCTTAAAATTTTGCAAAGCTCTTTAGTGAAAATGAAATAAAACTTCCAAGTAGGATTAATAACTCCCTTATCCTCCATCTTGTCGAACACTTCCCATGCTTCTGATATATGGTTTTGGCGAACATGAGCTGCAACAACGGTTGCAAACGCCACACTGTCAACCTTAACTCCTCTTTCCAGCATCTCGTTGAACAGCTCAAAGCTTTCGCGATATTGGTTTAAACTGAACAGATGTTGCATTAATTCTGTATAAGTGGAAGTCATTGGCTGATGTCCTAATTCTTTCATGCTTTGAAATAGCTCAATTGCTTTTGAAAATTCTTTCTTCCTCAAGTACCCATTTATGATAATCCCATAAATCTTTTCATCAACAAGATCTCTCTTCTTCATAATTTCAACAATTTCCAAAGCATCTACAATCCTATCAGCCCGGCACAGTCCTTTCACCAAGATCTCAAGAAATTCATAGTCAACTAATACATTTTTATTCTTGAGGTCACGAATTAGTGCTAGAGCCTCACTAATTTTCCCAGCAACACAAAAACTCTTCAGCACACAAAGATGAACATCACGTTCCGGAATCTGTGAAAGCCTAACCATATCATCTGCCACCAAGTGGACAGCGCCAACCTTTCCTGAATTCGCGATGCTATTAAGCAACAGCTTATACAGACTCAAACTCAGTCTCATGTCCTTCTGTATCATCTCCTTGTAAATTTCAAACGCGACCTCACCCTTTCCAGCATTGCAAAGAGAATGCACCATTATTTTATAAATTCTCTCATCAAGTTCAAACCCAGATTTCTTCATCTTCTCAAAGAACAACAATGCTTTACCAATCAACTTTGCCTTCCCAAACTGCGAGATAAGAATGCTCCACGTTTTAATATCCTTTTCACACAAATTCTTCTCCATTTCCTCCACCAAATCATCCAGCACCTCGAATTCTTTCGCTTCCCCAGCTATATACAACATGGTATTGTAAGTCTCAGTTGTGTGACAAAACCCATTTTTCCCCTTAGCCCAATTGAAAAACCTAAAAGCTAAATGAGGCACTTTAAAGCATCTCTTCAATACCTTCTCAACAACCTCCGGTTCTAACCGAAACCCCAGACTGTCTAACCTCTCCTCCATTAACAAAATTCCGTTTCCCGCACGAACTATGGCAGTAATTTCATGAACTATAGGACTAACATCAATTTCATCCAAATCCCCCCTCCGATTTTCATCGAGACCCGACAAAATCTCCTTCTCCTGCAAGAAATTATTCAGCTCGGCATTTTCACAAACACCTTGTGTGTGATTCTTCAATGCCACATTACTCCAATGATTTTCTTTGGATATTAGAAACCCATCTGAGTGTTTATCTGGGATGAGACTATCAGCTCCCAATATCTCCGTAATTTCCGTAAAGAGTGAATTTGTGGCAGTTTCCGATGGGCCCTGTAATATGCGTTTTCGGGTTTGCTTACGGGAACGGTGGAAACTCCGGTGGACGGAGAGCTGAGAATTATAAAGCTTGAAGTTTGAGTTTGAAGTGAAGAACTGAAACCTAATTATATGCTTCATTAGCTTAATAAATGCAAGATTGAGCGTTTCACAAGCAGCACAAACCAACCAATATCAACAGCTTCGCGGCTTAATCCTTTCCCGCCAAATTGAAGTCGTTTTTTTCTTCTTCAATGAAACGGCTTGTCGTTCCTTTTATATTTTTGCGCCTGAAATGACTGAATCCCTTTTTCTTTTCTTTTTTGAAAACATCTTTTTTTAGTTCAAATCTATTTTCAAATTGGCTTTTTGTTTATGTTTTTTTTATTTTATTTTTAAGGGGTTTTTACAAATATATCAAATTTATGATAGTATTTGCAAAAATAGAGGTTGAGTTTTTTTTTTTCTTTCAAAAAATCCAAATTGACTTGAAAATTAAAAATGCCAAATGAAACGGTACGAGTTTACTATCGGTATAATTTCACTACATTTTGATATTATTGTTAATGAAATATAAAAATATTTGATAAGTGTATTATTCTATTAAGAATCAGAAGGTTATTAATAAATTATAAGTGTAATATTGATATATGTATATTTTTAGTTTTATATAAATTGATATGTATAATACTGTAAGTTTAATTATAGTATATTTTAATAAATTATGAGTATACTGTTTGTATAATTTTAGTATATTTTTAATTTTTATATTTTACTAATTTGTTCTAATTTTAGTGTATTTAAATATTTTATAAAACATTGCATGTATATTTTGTTATTTTTTAAATATATTATTAGTATAATTTAAGTTATATCATAATATATTATAGTTTAGGATTCTAATTTTAGTTTACATAATTAAATTTTAAAGGTAAAAAATAAATAAGTATGTAATTCATCTAATTTCAGAGTTTAGAAACTGAAGTAGATGTCAAGTGACATTTTGATGACCAAATTGAGCTTTTCAGCAATATGTAATGTATGCGGACAATGGACTATTTTATTTTTGAGAAAAAATCACATTTACCCATACGGTGGCTAATTAATCTCAGATATACAGTTTGACCAAACCAAGTTGATACCATACGGGTTGACCCATCTTTCTTTTATAATTAAGTTTCATAAATTGAAAAATACTGTTTTACAATAACAGAACACATGTTGACAGAACTTTTCCAATTCAAAACTATGAAAACTTTGAGAATGTTATGTGATCAATCTTATTCTATCAAAACTTTCTGGGTGTTTTTTATATTAAGATATTATTTTAGATTTTTAATGATTTGATTTTGATTTTATTGATTTTTGAAGAAAAAATAGCGATTGGGTCTGTGGGTTTGATAGGAAGAAATGGGTGCGGCAGTTATTCAATGTCTTTTCTTAGTTTCAGATGAACGATGTTTATGTTTCTTCAGATCGAACAAAAATAGCGGTGAAAGACGAAGAAAGTTCTACTCCGACTCCATTAGACATGTTTCTGAAAATCAGTCTTAACAAAAAAGGGCTAAGAACACCATTGCCAACACCAAAGTCATTGCCAATCTTCTCGCCGTTATTCACGAGGTTCTTTTTTATTATTTATTATTGTTACAAGTGTCGGAGTTAGTAGCAGTGGCTGAAGAAGAAGCTGTGTCCGGTGAAGTAGAAGAAATGGGTTAAATGGAGTCTGTAAGAAGTGTTTGTGCTGTGAAATCTAATGGTGGTTAATAATAGATGTAAAAATTAAGGAAGAGTTGCATGTATAAATAGGAAAGGTCAAGTTTGGTTGTAAGTTGTTGGTTGGGTGCATTTGTTTAAATAATTTGAAATTAAATTTTAATTTTTTGAATTTAATTTACCATAAAATTTCAATGTGTTTATCGTAGTTTTAATTTTAGCTTATTAAAAAACAAATATTAATTAATTATCGGTCTATTTTTTAATTTACTATAAAATATAGTTAATTTATAATCCGTTTATTAGCAGTTCACTATTCGTTCACTAAAAGATAAATTAATTTACTAACCTTTTACTAACAATTTAATATCGTTTTACTAAAAGATAAAGTTAATTTATTAATATAAAGTATAATTAATTTATTATCCGTTTACTAACATTTTACTATCCGTTTACTAAAAGATAAGGTAATTTACTAACCGTTTATTAACAATTTACTATTGTTTTACTAAAAAATATAGTTAATTTATTATTAATATTAGATTAAAAATGGACTATTAATTTTTTAAAATACTGATAGTAAATCAATAGTGAACCGATAGTAAACTAATAATAATTATTTTTTAGTATAATAATAGTCAACCAATGCCTTTAGTCAACCGTTAGTCAAATAATAGTAAACTGGTAGTCAACCAATAGCAAATTGGTAGTGAACCAATAGTAAACCGGTAGTCAATCGATATTAAACCGGTAGTCAACCAATAGCAAATTGGTAGTGAACCAATAGTAAACCGGTAGTCATTAAACCGGTGGTCAACCAATAGTAAAATAGTAAACCGGTAATCAACCAATAGTAAAATAATAAACCGGTAGTCAACCATAGTAAAATAATAAACCGGTAGTGAACCAATAGTAAACCGGTAGTTAACAAATAGTAAACTGTCAGTCAACCGATAATAAACCGATAGTCAACCAATAGTAAACCAGTAGTGAAACAACAACAAACCGGTATTTGCTATGGATTTTTTAAAAACAAGTTTAACAAGTCGTTGGATTTTCAACTATTTCATGAAATAAAAAAATTACAGAAGCCTTCATTATTTGTACAGAATTGAGTCATATAAATGTTAGTTTTTAATGAATATTTTATAAATTGTAGAATGGGGTGGTTACAACTTCTCTACCACCAAAGCTTAATGCTACTTGTGCTTTTGTTCTCTTTCTTCTTCTTAATTTGGTACAAGATGTTGCTTCCAATACTGCAAAATCACCAAAAATATAAATGTTGGAAGTAGCATTTCAACTATGACTCAAATTGCTCAACTAGGATCTGCAAGAAAACCAAATCAAATTAAATAACCAACTCACAAATTAAACCAAATCAATTGCAACAATTAATTACAATCAACATGAACCCTAATTTACACATCAAGTAAACCACAAAATCAACAATTAATGGTTTGAAAAGTAACAAGTTGTGAGCATAAGAGCAAATGAGAAGTGAGAAACTTAAATTTCTTAGATATTTGCAAAATGTGTGCTGCTATACAATGCTTTATACTGGCCTAGTCATCATGAACACAAGAAAGTATAGTGAGAATCTGTATAATGACAGAAAACCATATGAACATTGCTTATTATAAATTTTACACGATTAAATATAAGAGAATAGAACTAATTGAAGTTATTGCTGCAACATGCTCGATCTAATGATAAAGCCTCTACACAAAATGTTCCTATCATAAATATTTACAAGATTCAATGTTTACGAAATTCAATAATTGATAAGTTACAAATGAAGATTATGGTCTAGTGTCATACTCAAACAACCAAATTTGTCCTTTTCTTGCATTTTCTTGAAGGGCAACCTTGAAACTGAAAACATATTTGATAAAATAATTGTAAAATAATTATTGATTAGTATGTGGAAGTAAAACTTGTGAACTGGGTAAGACTTTTTAAGTACCAAATTACAAAACTTTTTCACAGAGACATTTTAACAAACAGATAAAATGCAACAACTAATTCATGTAGTTATAGAATACGCCAGCTCTTCTTTACAATATTATTTTTTATGGGCACTCTTTAAGATCATGTCTAATGAGATAATCCTAAGAACTACAAAATGATAAAATCCATGTACCAGCTGAACTTCGTTGTCTTTCCGCGCTGGCAGAGATTGGTGGAAAGAGGAGCGCTCATCAAGACACGGAAGATTAAAGACAGGACCATGAAACGCAGAAACTAAAGATCGGCTTTCACTGATCTTGAAACGAGCTTTCTTTTTGGGCAACCACCAGCGAGCCGAGCCGGAAAAGTGAAAACAGATGGCAGAGGAAGAAAATTTAGAAAGATCAGATGAACTGTATTAATAAAGTTAATTAATGGTAATATTGAGAGAAAAAAGTTTAATATTCAAACACATTGAACTTTTACCGTTTTAATGAGGAAGGAATGGCCAGGCCGTATTTTTGGTATTAAAATGGGTATCCAACGTGCTGGGCCTAATTTCCTCTTTATTTTTAGCTCATCCATTCTATCATCTTTTTCTGTTTAATCCCTAACCGTGAATAGTGACAAAAACTTCATCTCACCATTACAACTCAACTAAAACACTTTCATTCACAACTAAAATTTCCTTATCCACCTCGGAACATATTATTAGATTTAAGTTTTGTGTATTACAATCGTAGAACAATAGATTTATAAATAAAAATCAATTAAAAAAATGGACAACTAGATTTGATTATTTATGAGTAGTTTTTTTTTTCCAGATAAATGGTAATTATATTAGCACAAAATAAAACGAGCACTAGAGCCTCATAAAGAAATCTAGGCATCGGAATACATCGTTACCACCAAACAAAAAATGCGGATTGTAATATCTATAATGAATCACCCCCTTATTGATACAAAGAAAAATCAAATCATTGTAACTCGAAACTTCATTGCGAAAAACCATCTTGTTTCTTACCTTTCATCTCCCAAATACCATAAAACCAAATTGTTGCCCAAAAAAGTTTATATTTTGAGTTCGCCAAATCCATCCATTGAGAACAAAAGCTTGTATATCATCCGGCATCGTCCAAGCGATAATACCAATCTTGGATAAAAGATTCGACCAAATTGCTGAAATAACTCCAAAAATAGAACCAACAGTCTCAAAAGTTATAGAAGCAACTATCTTTTGCCATTAAAAGTTGTCGAAAAATGGTGATAGAAATTAAAAGACAGTGACGGTTTTTGAATTTTCCTGTGATTTTGGGTGCAAGAGTTTACATGTGAAGGGTATTAACATGTTAAACAAAGTGAGGCGCAACTCGTTGCGAGATTCGGTGGCAATTAGACATCGATAAATGGTGTATATATTAGCACAAATTTAACAAATTTTTTGCAGAAGTGGAAAAATCAAACCGTATATTTATAGAAGTTATAATTTAGTGTTGCAAACTAAAATATACATCTAGATTTAAAATTATTATTGGAAAAATGGTGTAGTTTTTGTTTCTTTTTTAAGTCCAAAGTACGATTCATTATTCGTATTTTCAAGTTTTCTTGTGGCATTTTTTTAGATCGAGCATAAGTGGAAAAACAGCCCAAAAATATATCTAAGTGTATCAATTTTCTTCACAAAATATTGAAATCATTGGCATAAAGATAAGAATAATGATAATTAAATTTCATTTTAATTCTTTAAAAATATGTTAATTCCACGTACTTTACAAAAAAAATTACGCTTCGGCAGACAGTTAAGCAACGTTATGCCCGCTAATGATATGTTTTGGTTATATACAGCCGCGACCACAACTGTAGCCATTATCTTGATTGAAATCCATCGGATAACGTAATGCCCCCTCTAAATCCCTATAAATAACGCTGCATTATGCAATTTTTTTTGTTGAAAGCTACATTATGCAATGGCCATTTAACTCCATGGCCACAGTGTTCAAGAAATATTCCTAACTTCACATGCCCTTGTCTTCTATGATAATGTAAAATCAGGTCGCAAAACCTGACCACATTTAGAGCATCTGAAGTTTGATTAGATTCCTTTAAAATGATTGAGCTGATATAACCTCAGAAAAAGTTAAGAATTTATTCTTGAGAACATTATTGCACAAACATATTGCAAGCTCTTTCTTCCACAATGTCTTTTTATAACTCAATTTAGTTTTAATACTCATGAATGCATAGATGTTGAAGAGAGTACCTTTCTAAAGCCGCTTCACAATTTCTTCATTCACACGATCATAGTAAGTCATTCGACGAATACAGGCTATAGCATCTTCAAATTTCCGCCTTTCAAAAGCATTTCCGAATGAATTAGACCAGTTTAGCAACTTTTCTCTCATCTACATAAGCAAAAATCAAAGCATGTTCATACAAGTTAAAGGAAAAACAAAAAATTGCAAATGCAACCTGTTAAGTGGTAACTACAGTAATCATACAGTCATAAAGAAATTGAGGCCTTTCTTTGATATCTATAACTACTTTCAATCATCTAATGCTCAGTTTTGCCTTGTCTATTTTCATAATTGCAGCATATGCTCCGAGAAAGAGTTATACCAGAGATTGAATCGCACTTAAAGCCTTTGAGTCGGGTGCCTCCTCAACTGCTTCTCTAATTTCCATAATCTGCAGATTCAGAACATAAATAAATTATACAATTCTTTTTTTTCTCGAAGAAATCCTTCTTTGAATTTAAGAAAGGAAAATGGTGAAATATTCAGCCTAGAAACTCGCTGCACTCATGCATGCTAAATGTTCAATGAAAGTTCAAAAAACACAACAAAGGCGAATTTCAGACTCAAAAATGAATAAAATATGGTTTTTTTTCTGAAAAAAGGGCCAACAAATACAAAAGCAATGAATTTTGACAAGAAAAAAGTAGATCAAGCCAGTAGAAAAGCCATATTTTCAACTACTGCAGCACATTTTTAAAACAAATTATTGGAAACCTACTTATGTGTATTTAATGAAAGAAAGCACGAACAAGAAATAAGAACCGAAAGTATTCAAATCTATGAAGGTCAAGTGTTTTAGAGAAGCAAGAAGTTGAAAGATGCTGTAATATAGAAAACAACTAAAAATTCAGTATATGTAATTTGTAAATTGTATTTGGGATATGTCAATTGTATTTGGGTGTATACCACATTAAACTCTTATGACTCACCTCAGCTAGCAAATGTGGTTCAGAAATTGTTTCTTCTTCATTAACATCTACTCCTTCAAGCTTTAGCTGTAACAAACAGAAGAATCAATCTCATAAATGTTTTTAAAAATAGCTATATAAAGTGAAATTTCAGAGGAAGGTACAGAAAAGCAAAATAATACATATAAAGGAATATTCTTATCTTTGTAGTAAATTCCAAAATCATTTTTCAAAACATGCAGCAGCATAAAAAGAAAAAAAATATAAAAAAATCCATACCGACAATGTCTAGACATGATCAGAATTTGCTTGCAAAAACAAAATTAAAAAGAAAATAAGTATCTGAAGAGCTGGAATATGAGGCTGCTATACCTAGCATATACGTAGAGTGTAAATAAATGCTAAAATGTAATGGAATGGAATCCTATTTGATAATGGTTGATAAAATTCAATTATTTCAACTTAAAGAAGACAATGGCACATATAGAATTGAAAGTGACATACTTTTGCACAAATTCATTTCCGATTTGAATTCTTGCACACGATTAGGTCAAGAACAAGGCCGAAAAATTCAAATATACAATTCAAAAGGCAGACATTAAAAAACAAATCACAGAAACAGAATAGAATAGACAAACATAAAAGTAAGAAAAGATTACAATGTAAATTGCCCTTAAGCGAGGATTTGAAAGCGTTCTATAAGCATCAATAACGCGAGCAGACTGTTCAGCAGCAAACTCTCTCTCTTTCTACAAGCAACATTTATAACAAAATAAAAACACAATCAATCAACACCTAAATTGAATCCAAACAAACGAATTAAGTTAACATAAATTTGATCAAACAGATAAACAAAATAAAACCTGAGATTTAGAATGAACTAAATCAGGATGCAGTAATTTCTGCCAATCTTTGTACTTCCTCTCCAAATTCTCACCCTCTTTTATTTCATATTTCTTCTCCCTGCTTTAATTTTTATTATTATTCGATTTCAAACCGAAAAACAATCGAAATACATGAATAACCTAATCAAAAGCTCACAATTACTATAAAATAAATTAAAAAACAGAGTGAATGTTACAGACTTACAGTCCGAGAATCTGAAAGTAATCAATAGATTGATCAACCGGCTGTATAGCTCGGCAGGACTCGCAAACCAGAAACAGAGATTGCTGTTGTGGCTGCGCATTGCAGTTCCAGCAACTATGAGTATATCCGGACGGTTCGGAGGAGAAGAAATTTTTCCGAGAAAAATAATTTAGAGGATTCTCGAGAAAGTGATGGTTTTTAGAGCATCTTGAATTCGTGATAGCAGACGAGGAATAGGAGTGGATTTGTGGTAAGAAACGACGCGCCGTTGAATGAAAAGTTCTGCGCTGGAGTACTGTAGAGAGAAACGGTGCCCATAGCTGCTTCTTTTTTGTCAACATTTTTCCCTTTTTTTGGCTTTCTGTACTGTTGGAGAAGACACCAGTAGCAATTGCTTTTTTTTTTTGGGTGAATAGTTTTAATATTTAAAGTTATTTTAAATATATTTGATCCCTCCAGTAATTAATTTAATTTTGAATAATAAATAAAACAAAATAATAAAACATTTAAATTATATAAACTCCATTAGATTTGAATTTTAGAATTTTTTTTATTATGACAGGAGATATATCGGAGATTTTGGCGCATTCACAAAGTGCGGTCCCAAAACTCTCTGAAAAAATCTTACCGAGCGCATATGCTATTTGAGCTAACATTTATTGGCAACTTTAGAGTTAAATAGTACAAAATTTTATTTGATAAATTATACTCGAATAGTTCGGGTTTAAACACGGGTGGATATCAACTTTCTCAATTTAATTAATATCAAGCCAGTCTCGAGTTGAGCAGTTCGAAAAGGAAGATATAAATACGGAAAGGAAACATAGGAAATTTTAGTAGAAGTGTAAAATTATCAATTATTTTGTTCTCGCTTTGATATGGAAATGTTACATTATCATACATGAATTATACAAATTATTAGTAGTATTACATAATACAAATATATATAATGGCACACTTGATACAATTAATTGGAAACCAAAATGTCCGCATCTATGTAAGCTTGAGATGACGTGAAAAATCAGCAGTCTTGGCATTTTTGTTGTGCTAATGGTCTCAATTTCTTCTCCGTCAAGGTATCATTCATCGACGGCTCATATCGAAGCAACAGAACATATGGTTTTTCTTCCGACTCGGTTTCTTACTGTTTATCCCATCCACTTCGGTAAGCATTAGCTTATCGTCGCTCAATTTAAGTGGCGTATTTGATAGAGCTGTTACCTGTTCCGGTGATGGTGATGCCGGTGCTATCTTGTTATGGTTTACTTCTCTTGCGAAAGAATTTGACCCCGTACGCCTGCGATACAAAAATTAAAACTCTATCTCAATTCACTTTCATTAAAAGGAAAAGTGATACTGAATCGGAAGTAAGCTGCAAATAAAACGAAAAATGGAGGAAAAATAAAAGTAATTGCATCAATATACATATTAAAAATATTTTACAGCCATGATAATTACTCAAAATTATCAACAGCAAGCTCACATTTAGTACCTGATATCGCAATTGCTCGAGCTAGTCTTTGATTCATGTGATGTCCTATCGACAATTCTTCCTTTCTGGGATACTTCAACAGGGACCTCAGTATCTGAAGAAACTACATCCTTTGCAAATATAGAACTTGTCTCTGTAATCTTTTGTTGAATTGGAGTCTCTTTGCTTACGGAGACGGAGGAAAACTTCACTACACTGTTATTACCACGTTCTCGGACTAAAGTAATGGCCTTCTCTAGAGTATATAAAGCTCGTTCGACCTCAGGACTAACTGCAATATTTGTTTTATGGTTAAGAGGACTTCTCGTTGCAGCTATGTAATTTGACGGTTCAGATATGTCATTTTTGAAATCTATACTGAAATCACTTTCTTCTTCCTCAATTTCACTAATTATTTTCCTATATGTAGCTGGTACAGTGTCGTATGAAGTTTCAATTGCACCATTGCTATGAACATCGTTGTGTTCGACGGACTTAATTTCATCTTTCGATTGTCTGCTTTCTTCACTCTCATGAGTCTCACCTTCCTCAATCTCACCAAAACTTTTCTTGTCAGCGACTTGTTCATTCCCGACCATAGATTCACTTGCATTGTTATCAGCCGAATTGTTATGCATCTCTTCTGTAGAATTCCCTTGTAACGGAAGGCAAGAGTCGGTCTTGAGATCTTTCCTTTCCGGGGTATCGTTTGGCTCAACGGTGGACAATAGAGCCTCGTGTATTCGAGCATACAATGGATCCTCCAAAGCTTTGCTATAATCTTCATCATTGTTGGAGACAGAAGCCACTGCCTGTAGCAGTCAGATATTCGACCGTGAGAAAAAGAAACAGATGTATGTTTAGCAAGAACCTATCAAGCAGAAAATTTAGTAGATCTTCGTATTCCCTTAGTCAAATTGCATACGTTAAACTTAAGAAAATTCAAGGCCCGATTTTTCTCATTGCTGCTTGAATACAACGCACGATTTAAATAAGTTAAGCTAATTTCTGTTTTAAGTTTTTGTAATAAAACAAAGAGCCTTGAATTTTCAAAAAGCTGAAATAATCATTGATTTATACATGTCTGGTGCATAAAAAAGGAATCACAGATGTGTGAGGATCATAGGAAGAAGTGTACAACCTTCTGAAATAGTTTGAAACCGCTTCCAACAAGCTGCCGTGATATGAAATTTAAAAGGGATGGTGGAACAAAGTCCAGCTTCAAATCCACAGTCGCTATAGTTCTGCATAAATTTCTCAATTTTCAGATTTTTCAACAAAATCGAAAGCATAAAACAGGAATATCTAGTCCTCCAAGTGATTTAGTGATTGATTTCTTTTCAAGCACCCTCGCCTTTACTTAAAAATAACAGGAGAGAAAGAGTAATAACAGTTTATCATATCCTTTTTCAGAATCAAAATTAAGTTAAGCTTAATAGACTGTAATTGAAAACCAAGTTAGATTGCTTCCTTTGGCAAGTTAAGTTAAGACAACTAAATAAATCTAATACTAAGAGACTAACTCTTCATGCGTCCAGCAACTACTCACCGGAAGTAACTTCTTTCAGGGGTCACTTTCTGTATGGCAAAGCCTCCGACTATATCAATTCTTACCACATCCTTCACTTCAGGGATGCCATCCCTCGTAAATCCATGGGTACTTTTGTCAATGTTCTCCGCATCTGATATCTGAAAGCATTAGTATGATAAAGTTCTGTTCAAATTCAATCCGTGATTACCGATTTTCCAAACATAAATGCATAAAAGATATCGCAAACAAAATTAGATCCTTCAATCATCTTAAGGGATTACCGAGTTTACGAGAACAACCAGCAGACCTTCTTTCAGGTGTTCTAATAAAAAAAAGTGCACAACAGCTTCCCTAGCTGATAATGGCCATGTTACCTTCACCCTTTCTTCCATAATTTAAGGAAAAATCAGCATTTGAAGTTTTAGATTCAAGCAAAGGAATTTTACAAGCAACGTTTAAACATGTTATACAAACCTCAGCAAAGTTAGATGTTCACTGATCCGAACTTTTTGTAAACATTCGCAATATGTAATTCGAAAAGGTGGAAAACTACTCTGTGGCCACCTGGAAAAAATTACATAATATCACACAACTATAGTGACTTCTAGTCCATAGTATATGAGAAGGTTGTTAATAAGAGATTAACGAGAGAAATAGGTAAAAGAAATTCTCAAGTAGCATTCTAAACTTAGCATCCGTATATGCAGAATAAGAACTCGAAACATCAATTAGAGTAACATAAAAGCACAGAGTTGGAAATTAATGCTTTCTGCAAACCAAATAATTTAAATGAAAAAAAGAGTCATTTCAAATAAAATTGGACACTGAAACAATGTTATATATGCATATTTATACCATTCCTTAAACTCGTAAAATTTCCTTTTACCGATATCAAATTACGAAATGAAGCCATAGCACTAATAGAAACAAATCTTACCATTTCTTGTAGAGTGTTGATTCCCAAGAGACGCATAAACCTGCATTATGATATTATACTTATCACTGTCAAATTAAATAACTGCAACTTCTAATTCATATTTGTCCAAACTTACAAGTATCAAGAGGCCCGTCGACATAGCCTTCAACAAGTAATGTGTGAAGGGGAGTACCGTGAGGTCCTGGGCGATACATGACACGATACTCTTCATTATCATCTTTTAACTATCAAAGAGGAGCGAGCGTTAACAAAGACAATATATAGAAAGCAACAAACAGTACAAAAATATCTCAGCTATGGTATGCTCGTTCTTTTACGGGATAGGCGATCAACGAGAAAGAGAATAAACAGAAGTAGTTGGTCAAGAGGACATACTTTCCATTCACCATGAGAAGTTTGACCATTTTGTAATGTCTCGTGGTCACTAGTGCTCCTCAACATTTGAAGAAAATAGGAGACTTCATTAGTCTTTCTTTGAATTACATTCTCACTACAGCCTACAAGTACAGAAGTAAAAAGTTTCAGAGTTGTAGATATATGAAATTTTCTGTGCAATTGTGTAACCAAATCGAGTCAACTCGCGAGTTTCTCAGGATTGATTCAACGAAATACTCAAAATCGATTCAATATTAACCGAGAGTCAAACTTGAGTTCAAGCTACTCAAGTCAATTTTTGAGCTGAGTTTGCGCATCATGATGAGTCCAATCGAGATTTAATTAATTTATTTTTTATCAATTATAGTATGCATATTTACCAAAATACCCTTATTTTTAAACTAAAATTTAAAAGTCAAACTCGAGTCACAATTATCCTTCCAAGTTCGGGTTTGAACTCCTAAAATGAAACCCGATCGAGTTCGAGTTGAGTTTTGAGCTTTGCACTTTAGAGTGTGCATGAGTCGAGCTCGAACTTAACAATATTTCGACTTGACTCGAGTCGATTTACAATAGAAATGAGCTCTCAGAATCATTTGTATTGTTCCTAGGAGCATGTAAGAGAGTTTGGTAAGAAACTAGCCTTCATCTTCATCAAGTGAAGAGCGGAGAAGCTGATTCTTGACGAGGGTTCTAAGTGAATCTTCATTTGTGAGTTCAGGGGATGCCAATGTTCTGTCCAGCCTTTCCCTATATTCTGAGATTTTCTCATTCTTCCCCATCTTTGCATCTCCAATACTACTTTCTGAAATCAAATATAGAACACACTTATCATTGATTAACCTAAGACATTTAAAAAGTTTTAGGAAAATGAGACATTAAATAACCAATAATAACTTGCAACATACTATAAATAGAATTAAACAACTTGAAAATTTAATACAAGGGTATTAAAATTCTTCCATCAATAACTGTAACCAATTCACAAACACAATTTATGAACATATCTAAGCCAACCAAAAAAAAATCAAAGTCCATCAAAAGAAAAGCTCCAAATAAAGGAACTACACGATCACCATAACAGAAAACTGCTAAGGTCGTGAGTTCAATTCCTCACATAAACGCTCACCGCTCCCCAATTATATATAAAAAAGGAACTAGAGGATCAATCAAACTCATACCTCAAATTATGAAGTTCCTTCACAGGAAGAACCCGGGTGGGGCTGTTCTTGGCCTTCAAGAATTACAAAGAAAAGCTTGAACTTAACAAGAAATGATGAAGATGGATATAATTTGCGCAGATCTCAAAGTGAAAAAGAGAGTAAAACAATGATTACAAGTCAGACAGAGGCACCTGATACGTGACTACCCAGAAGGGTAAGGAACATGGACTCTTCTTGAACTTGACGAATTCGTAGAAAAATATTCAGCTTTTTCAAAAGAATAGTACTTTAAAGTTAGTTTGTAAAATACTAATATTAGCTACTGAAGTCGAGGTTAGGTTGCAGTGGACAGTCTGTTTGTGGCGCTGTAATTTCCCAACTTTGACGTGCGGGTACTCATTTTTTTCAATTATAGCCAACATTTTAAAGGTTTTTTTTCCTGTTTTGGTTGCTAAATAAACATTTTAAAGATTTTGGCTTAAACTGGAAAAAGAGAAAATCTATACCAATATCTATCTATTGATCTATCAATATTCATATATTTGTAATAATCGAAATAACAAAAATAGCCATTTCGTAAATTTCTATTTAGATAAAATATTTACTTAATTTTTAGTTGTTACAAATAGATAATTATTATTAATGTTCAATTAGTTTTCAGTTTAAATAAATATTTAATTAATTTTTAAAATAATTATTCATAGGGATTTTTTATATAATATCCTCCTTTTAAAACTTAACTACTATATTTTTTTAATTTTTGTTGCTATCTTATTTACAAACTTAATTTCAAAAATGACTCTTCTTAATTAGGTCTACCTTTATTTTCTCTCGTTTTCTCATTTTTATCAAACTCTCTTATCTCTCTTTCTCTCTTTTCAAATTTCTTTTTTTTTTCTTTTTTTTTTCAAATCTACGATTTTTTTAAATTTGCGAACACAACATCACCTTTTTTTTTGTTTCGTCGTCGTCGCCTTTTTTGGGTGGTCCAATTGTCGTTATTTTTATTCAGGTGATTGTCGTCTTATTTTTTTGATGATTTATTCATCGCCATCTTTTTTTTGGTGGTTTCTCATCATCGTCAATCTTCTGCCTTTTAGATTTTTTAGGTTTTTTGTGATTTCTTTAAATTTTTTGTACACAAATTATTATTGATCTCTTATTATTATAATTGTTTATATAATTATTCTCATATTGTGATGCTACTAATTTTGTACACGTCGAATTGATTATGTTTTAACGGTGTTTTTATAGTGTTTTTAGGGTTGGGTGTTTTTGCTACTGCTTTCATACACAGTGAATTGATTTATATTTTATGGTGTTTTATGGTGTATTTACATTAAAAGACCATACAAATACACTATAAATATTGTAAACAAAACACTGTAAAAACACCATAAAAATACCACTAGAAAATAAAAGAATTATATAACGTAAAAAAGTAAAAAATAAATATTTTTGAAATTAAAATTCTAAAACATGAATCTTGGATAAATAAAAAAAATATAACATGTAAACAGGTTAAAAAAAGATGCAGAGTTATGTTTCAAAAGATAATATGAGAAATTTACTCTGACTCATACATAATTTTCAATTATTTTAATAAATTATTAGTTTGATAATTACTTTTTATTTAATTGAATTATAAAACTTATCCTTAATGGAAAATTTTGTACTTTTTATTATAAAAATAATTATTTTAAAAGTATTGTTCTCGTGTTTTTTTTATTTAAATAAGTTTTCTATTTAATTTTTGTTTTTAAAATTATTTAATTTATATTATTAAGAGTTTACAATTTATATATAGAGAGAATTTCCCACAATACCTCTTTTTAAAACATAACTACCTCTACACCTTTATTTTAACTTATTTATTTTTCATACCTTTTCTTTTTACCTGAGGTATCTGTTTTAGAGTTTATATATTAAAAATTCCCTTTTTTGATATTTTATATCTTTCTTATATATATATTTTTTATATTTTATGGTGGTGTTTTTTATAATATTTTTATGGTGTATCTATATGGCATTTTTAGTGTAAAAAATCATAAACACCATAAAAAGTATAAATCAATTCGATGTGTACAAAATCAGTAGTAAAAACACCATAAAACAGCATAAAACATAATTCAATTCGTTTTATACAAAATCGGTAGCAAAAATACCATAAAACATAAATCAATTCGTTGTGTACGAAATCAATAGCATCAAATTAAGAGAATGAAGAAAAGAATTATATTAACAATAGATCATATATTAACCAGAGATCAATATATCTGTAATAATTTTTGTACAGAAAACCTAAAAAATCTAAAAACGACGTCGAGGAATCTATCGGAATAAACAAGGTGATGAAATTCACTGGAAAAAAAAAGTGACGACGAAAAATTCATTGGAAAAAATGCGACGGCGAAAAACCAAGACGAGAAATGAAGTAGTAGAGAGAAAGAGAAAAAAATGTGAGAGAAGAGAGAGAGAATAATATGATAGCTATGATGATAAAATGATCTAATATGAGTTGAAACTTAACATGTAGTTGGTATTTTTGAAATTAAGTTTTTAATTTAGGTGGAGAGAGAAATTGTTAAATATAGCTCAAAAAGGTGAAATTAAGTTTTAAAAGTAGGATATTATATAGATAATCTCATTTATCTAACCTATATTTAGTTTTAATTTTTATATTATTAATTATAAAATGTATTAATTTTAAAATTACTTAAAATAATTATAGAAAGTAGATGATTGGTTCTTTTCCTTTTTTCAAGCTCTTATGAATTGAGAAATTTACATGATTATGATTATGATTATGATTGAGTCCATATAAATTCTCATAGTTTTAGTAAGAGTTTGTGTAAAATTATACTTTGACATTTAATTTAGGTTCATTGTAAAGTTATTTTATATATATAATATAAATATTATTTTATCTATTTATATTATTCAATGAAATTGTAACTATTTTTTATTTTAAAATAAAATAAAATAATTGTAGAAAGAAGTCTTGATTTAATGATGGCCACTCACTTTGGGTAAAAAGAAAATTGAGAGAGCATGGAAATTTAATGATAGTTGGTAGTGTGATGTTAATGTGGAACACCATAACCTATATTTCATCCTCTCCTATTGAATTTGCTTTTGTAGTGAATCTAGTGATAACATTTAAAGTTGGAAACTTTATTAATTGTGACCATTGAGTAGTGGGTCAAGGGATGAGTTTGATAAAAAAAAATTGGTAAGCAAGTGGGAGATGACTAATTTAAAGCATACAACAATATTATTAGTGTACTTACACTAATTTATGATGGACCCCTATCATATACATAAAAATGAGTATAATAAAAAATAATTAAAAGAGGTCAATAAAAAATTTATTCCAAAAATATATGTATTATATCAGGTAAAGATGAGCAAACTATCGGTTAAATAAAATTAATTTATTTATTTCTGTTAAATTTAATTATTTCAATTAATTTAAATCATCAATAAAAATTGTTGGTATTTATGACTAATTACTTTAAAAAAAACTAGTTAATCAAATTAATTGAATAATTTATATTCATTTTTAACAATAATTATATATATTTTTAATTACCGAGTTAATTGAAAAATTCGATTTGGTTTGATTTTATATTTCAAAATTAATAAATTCATCAAACTAATTTAATTAAAATAATTTTTAATATCATTTGAATTAAAAGAAAATAATCTAATTATTTCAATTTCAATTTCAATTAATTCAATATAAACTTTGACAGTTTGCTTACAATAAAAAAATAAAATTATTTCATATAGAAGTTGTATCACGCCGTATGCAACATGTCAATGAGTACATACAATACTAAAACATTTTATTATTATTATTTATTATTATTAAATATTTTAGTATTACAATTATTCTGTTAATTTTTTTTCATAAATAACATGGCATGACCATTGAATAATTATTCTAGAGAAAGTATTTGTGATATGCAGGGTTTAATATATTTTAGGTCACTGAGCTATAGTGTTTGTATAAAATAGTTATCAAACTATAAAAAGTTACAAAATGATTACCGAACTATATTATTTTTACAAAATGGTTACTGGATTATAAAAAGCTACAAAATAGTTAGCAAACTATAGTTTTATTATAAAACGGTTACCGAACTGTTGTTTTTTTATAAAAAAAAATTATCTTATTCCTTATCCACATCATCAAGATGGTAATCCGTTTATAAAAAAAAATACTCAAGTAAACTGTTTTGTAACTTTTTATAGTTCGGTACCGGTTTGTGAAAAAAATATACTTCATAACTATTTTGTAACTATTTATAATTTGGTAATCATTTTGTAAAAATACTATAATTCGCTAACCTAAAAAATAATTAACCCGTGATATGCATTAAAGAAATAGTACTAATTGGGTTGAACTATTATTCAAAAGAAAGTTGTCGTATGCACCAGAGAAATAGTACAAAACTTCCCATTTGATATATGACCAAAATCTACAATTACAGAAGTAAATTAAGATTTGAGACAGACACATCACCAATAGTATTAAGGAGATAACACTTTAGTGCTTGATTCATATTGAATTATGTATCTAATTTTCCCTCATTAATTTATCGAGATAGACTTTAACTAATAAAAAATCTGTTATCCTAAAAGCAACATTCTGGCAAGAATTGATTGGCAGAAACATGAATATTCCAAAAGAAAACAAATTATGCTTTACAAGCGTCGTGTAATAAAAATGTCAATATAATAATGAAAAGAGAAAAGGGTCGTTGCGGTTCCTGAACTTGTGTGTTAATTAACTCCCAAATTGTACAAAGTAAATGCATTCAGGGATATCCACGATTAACCTGAAAATACCTAATTAACTTAAAAATACATGCTCAACTTAGGTGATACCATGACAGAAGTGAATTTCACTTTTCATTTTCTTTGTTTACTTTGACACAGCGAGAAATATCATAGCAAGGCAAAATTTAAGAATATGAAGGGTGGACAAGATTTGAAGATAGAAATAAACTAAATTAACAACCTAAACATCAACATCGATCCGAACTTTACATAGTGTATGTAGAAACATCAATTATTTTTGAGTGTGTATTTGTTCGAAATGCAGTCCCTGAATAGATGAATACAATACAAATTATGATTTCAAAGCTGCTTCCGATCCACTCAATGTCGATAAAACACATAATTTGATGATACATTAGAGGGGGGGAAAGGTGTTATACCTCAAATATGTAAATTAATCTAGTTTGCAACACCTGTAGTTCTGCGTCGGAAGATTTCAATTCCCAAATAATCCAGCTGACCTTGAACGGCAACATGAGGCTTCCCAACTTTCACACGCACGGCGGAAATTTGTGGAAACTTTGTCAGAGTGGTGGAAGCAATTCGTTGAGCCACCGACTCGAGTAGATTACAGGGCGTGCCCTCAACAAATTCCTTAACTATTCTGTTGTACAACAAAGTAAACAATCAAAAGCCTAAATAACAGTTCAATAGGCCGGAAGACTAATAGGTATTTCCCAATGTCAACGTAATAATGAAAATGGTTCAAGAAGTCGGAAGATGGCAGTAATGATGAATTTCAAATAATCAAAACAAAAACACTAGAACAGACCAGATACTATCATAAAATTCGGATAATCATAAACTCTTAACAGTAGATTCAATGATGCATTGCTCACCGGTAAATTTCAGTATAGCTGATAGTATCTGACAGCTGATCAGAATTACCAGCTGACCCGAGATCCATCCAGGCATCTACATCTACAACGAATTTCTGACCTAAAGTCCGTTCTTCAGGTTTCACCCCATGGAAGCCATGGAACTTCAGTCCTCTTAGTATGAGTTTGTCTCCACTCAATATCTGATCATTTTCCATCGTAAACCCTGATCAAACAACAATGTGATTAGAAAGGATTTGGATCCCCTCAGGTTCACTTCAACTTGAGGGGTCAATTTCAACGAATCGACATCAAAATAGTCCAATCCTAATTAAATTAATGTACACCATTCATTTTGCAAAGAATGATGTGGATTCGTTGAACTTTACTCCTGAATTTGAAGTAAACTTGAGGTAATCTTAATCCGATTAGAAATTTTCTTCCAACTCAAAACCAAATCACACTATTAGTAAACATCTATGCTGCCCAAAAATAGAAATTGTTCAAACACGGAAATACTGAAGCGGTAACCGATGAAGCGATATTTCTTTCATAATAATATGTTATAAATATAAAAATTTCGAGTTTCAAAAGTATTTTCAGAAAAAATGCTGAAACATAGGACTCGACAAGTTTGCATGCAGCATAGGTAAACATTTACATTCCTAATAAACAATCAGACACTTCCAGATCAGAATTCAAATCTGGGCAACTGCAACATTAAAACATAGTTCAATCTCTATCCCTTAAAAACTCTGAATTACATCAATGGAGAATCTAAAGTTGCATTCAGCTACATAATCACAAAATAATCAAAAAAATTAAGCTCTCCCTTTACTATAACAGCTTACAAAGTGAAGTAATTCAATTTAACATAAAAAAAATCTAAATCTGTTTAAGGTAAAAAAAAACATTTTGAGATGAAATCAAGTTAATGCAATAATAACTCTAGAACACACCAAATGATAATCAAGAATTGTGAAATTTACTGAACTCTCGGTCGGAAAAACGTTACCGCAAAGCTACCGCCGATAAGCTCTTACAGTACTGTAATGGCTTCCTCGTACTTGTCGTTCTTCTTCTTCCTTATTTTATTTTCGTCTGCCCTTATTATAACGGCGCCGTTTTTAGTTTTAAGTTAATACGTATCAGCTAATGTGGCTAGCTAAGTACTGAATATATAGTTTGACCCCTGAATTTATATCCTTTTACTCATTTAACTCCTAAACTTAATGTTCCACCTATCAAACCTCTGAACTTGTTAAATAATCTGATTTGACCAAACTTGATATGATAGTTTAAAATCAAATGTATAATTTTATTTATAAATTTAATACTATAATAGCTAATGTGAATTTACATTTAGGTTATAAGGAAAATAATTAAGTATTTTCAACTAAAATTAAAAATTAAATGGTATCAATAAATATAAATCAAAACTTATGTAATAATCTTAAATATATTATAAAATTTAAATGTCATTCAGACATTTAACCGTTTTATGAATAATATCTAAGAGTATTAACTAAGTCAAATGAAATCTAAACATATCAGAAAATATACTTTTGTATTGTTATTCGAGTTGGCACCATTATTTTTAAGGGGGCAAGTAATTAGTGATCTGTTCATGATTCACACCAATTGACTTGAATATATAATTATATATTTATTTTTTGAGCTTCGAAGCAATTTAGTTTAGAAAATTTATATTTTTAATTGAATTCTTATTTTATTTTTGTGAAAGTTGTTTTTTTTATAAATAATACGAATTCAATCTTTTAAAATATTTTCATCAGTTTAAAAGATTAAAAAGAGTGTCAAATTTTAAATTATGTAGTTAAATTAGTTCCAATCACTAAAACTAGGAATTATTTAAGTTTACTCAACCGGACACTAATAACATAACATAACGATTCCACTGGATTTTGATAACATAACGATTGAGTGATATGCTATGGATATTATTTTGAAACTTAAAATTCCATTGGTGGTTGATCCCGAGATGATGGCCGAGGATTGTTCTGTTTTAGCAAAGTAGTTTAGTAATATTGATTTTGTTTTCGTAATGCGATCTATAAATCAGGCGGCGCATGTTCTAACATACACCGCTTTTTTGTCAGATCATCAGGAATAGTTCTCGAATTTTTTTGAGTATCTTACAAGTCGATTTGAATTAATAATTATCTCATTTTATTTTAAAAAAAAAATAAAAAAATACACTTCAACCAATTTGAAGAAAAGAGGGAAGGCAGAAAATAATAAATTATCTTATTACTTTTTTATATAATAATATAAATTGACATCTCATGTTCATTATAACTTAAGAGGATTTAAATCTTAAAAATATTCATACAAATATTCTATTAGGAGAACCAAAATATATGTTTATTTTAAAAGATAAATTTTGTTGATACTAAAAACAAAATTTATAATTTATTTGAAAGCTTTTTAAACCAAAAAATAAATAAAAATATGAATTTTATAAAACCACCAAATGAAACGCCTCTGATCCGTAACTGGTTCGTTTTTCTCATGACCAACCAAATCTGATTTACACGAACCAGATCTGGTTCGCCATAGAAGATGAACATTCCATGGGAGGAAGACGAACCTTGACTGGATCGTGTGAATCAGATCTAATTCGTTTTTTTTTTTCAAGATGAACCAAAATCGAGTTTTAAAAAACACGAATAGTTTTTAATAAATTTATTTTTTTAAAAAAAATAATTGTATATTTTAACAAATTATTTTGATTTAATTAAATTGATTAATTTTGAATAATTAAGATTTTAAATTAAATTTTAAAAAATTTATTAATAATTGGAGACGGTTTTAGTGTTGGAGACGCTAAAAACAATTATTAGTATTAAAACTTAAATTAAGTAAAAAAAATTATTGATATTATTATTTGAATTTGTGGAAAAGACTTGTTGTTTTTGTTATTTATATCATTGAATTTGAAAGTTATTTAAATATACAAGACTTGTTTGAATTTAGTCCAAATGAAAGAAAGGTCAATTTGATAATTTAGGTACAATTGAAACCTGAATATGACTTCTCAAAAAAAACTAAATACGCAAAATAAGATATAATTGATATTTTTTTCAACGTAAAATTAGAAAGGGAATAAAAGGTCGTGAATTTTTTAAGTGATTAATCAATATCATTCAACTATACAATGTTCATTTTTTTATTCTCGGTATCTATCTCTATCTAGAGAAATAATTAACACATCTATAAGAAGAACAATTATAACCTGCGACTGTATCAGCAAAAATAAATGCATTCTATAATCATGCGCATAAATGGAATGAATATAAAACAAGTAATATTGTTTAATTAAAAATTTATAGTATATTGTTTTATTAAACAATATTTCACTTCTAAATTAGAAATTAAACTTAAAATAATAAGAGCACATATAATTATATTATATCAATAAAAAGTTGTTCTACAAAATTATTGGAATAAATAATACTTCCCTGTAGAAGGCCCTCACCCAAATCATATTTAAGCATCCAAAATGGGCATCTCAAAGACAATTCTCAAACTCCAGTTGCTAAAATATTAAGTTTATGATGGGTTTCATCAACTGCTGTCACTTGTTTAATGTCAGTGATGAACATAACATCAAAAAAATCATAATTATATCAACCATTTTTCAGGCAAGTTCACATATAATGAATATCATTCTAAGCATGTACAGTAAATGCAGAGTTAGCTCTATCATTGAATGATGTACCTAAAAATTAAAGACCAATAGCAGTCGCTCGAAGAATCCGTGAGTTGAAATGTATCAAACTTCCTTCATCATCTATAAAAACTATCCAATTTAAACTCTACATTTCGAGCAAAAGGGAATAATCCCCTTCTGACAAAAAAATTGCTGAGAAAACTATCGTCGTTCTTTCAGAACTATATATATATATATATATTGCAAGGCACAGTTACTTTTGAAAAAAAATGAAATGAACTTCTGTTGTTCATCAAAACCTTCCCAAAAACTGTACAGCAGATCAAATACCTTTTCCGTAATGTGTTTTCTCTAATTCCAACCTCATGGCCTCCGGCAGATGGTAAATTACAGCAACAAGATACAATGAGGTCAAGCAACTCTTCGGTAAAAGAGGACATAAGCAGCAGATGTTTTAATTCTGTCTTCATTAACAGGAATAACGCTGTCATCGTCGAATTCATACCACCTACCTTGACCATGCTGCATAAAAACATGAAAGCTGAGGATCACTTGAAAATTAACAAATGCTTCCACGGATAGACATAGTTTCGCCACATTAACAAAATAAAATATTTGTAGATAATTATTGCATGTGATATATACTAAATATATCTGCACAAACTCTCATCAAAGTAAAAGAATATGAGAAAAAAACAACACTTACGTCAATAAATGCAGTATAGTGACCACCTCCCATGCATCCATAATGGTTAATTATTGCATACAGCACGTAACGATAAGAAACCTGTCCATCCTCCTCGCGAGAAATGTAATTTGAAAGATGAAAATCCCGTACTGGGAAATCAACATGAGTTTCCAGCTTATTCTTACTAAATCGACTGTATGAGAACCTCTTTAAGTGAACAACCAATATCTCAGGCAATCTCCATAAATCTAATTTCTTAGTAGCTTGTTGATGCTTTTTGCAGGCCGGACAATACCTAATAATAGGTATAAAACATTTGACATTAGAAGGGAGAGAGATTAGATCCACTTCATTTTTGTGGGCACACGATCACAATCATACAAATCCATAATTCTCACAAACAGGTAAGCAAGCACAAAACAGACACAAATGTGTTTGCCCTGTTTCAGCGCACGCAAATAGCTTAAAACTTTAACATCTACACAGAAAGATTGGTAAACGTAATTCTGCAGCCATTATTGAAGTTTAAATTAGAGAACAAACTAACCACATGTCTTCCTGTCCCAAAGGCTCTTCAGTTAAAAATGCTTCCAGACATTTATACAAAGAAACAGAATCATAGGGCCTCCTTGTATACAGTTGTGGCTTAAAAACCTCAGGTAAAGATCTTAGAATGCATGTATCATACTTCTCAATCATTTTTTCTGACCATGAAACATGCACATTAATTGTCTTCTTAAATCTAGAGAATGATATTGGGTTACTCATTTGTATCCCTTCTCTTGATCCAAGCATATTCTCACAGCAGAACTGAAAATCACTGAAATCTGAATCATCATCTGTTTCACCATCTGTCCCAGCAATATCATTTGAAACTGTAGGACTAGGGACGTCCTCCATTGCAGAATCTTCATTAGTTGCAATTTGTGAATCATCATTAGTTGCAATTTGCGAATCATCGTTAGTTGCAATTTGCGAATCATCGTTAGTTGCAATTTGCGAATCATCGTTAGTTGCAATTTGCGAATCATCGTTAGTTGCAATTTGCGAATCATCGTTAGTTGCAATGTGCGAATCATCATAATCATTCAATACATCGTCATCAGGAGGCATTATAAATGGATTCACCAGTTTAAGATATTGTCTACGCAGATCAAGTCCAGTATGAAGATTGGACAATCTCGTTACAAATGGAATGCCAAACAACTTCCAGTTTGGCGTTCTACAGGTCAATTCTGAAGTCCTGGAACCCAAAAGTTAAATGACTCAGTAAAGGAGCGTGAGGATTAGCAACTAAAAGCAATACCAAAGCTCTGAATAAAACTTACTTGTCCAAGTATTCATGCATAAACACAACCAAGGTGGATGCCTCATTATCTTTGGGCAACCGATAAGCAACAAGTTTGTCATCATCTCTTATCAAATCCAGAGCATCAGATGGCTCCATCAAGATACGGAAAATTTTGTTCCTGTATATCTACATGACACTCGTAAAGTTCAGAGCTCATGATGGATACGCTTCACACACAAAAAAGCATATGCCAAATTCATATCCAAATACTTCATATACATTCTATCATCATTTTAAGAACTAAAATAAAATGAGTATTGATGGTTTTGGTAAACAGTGTATTTGTTGAGCATTCATCACATATACATGAAGGCCTTACTAATTGAGAACGAATCACCTTTGGTAACTAGCCGTCTTTTTTCAAAAAAAAAAAAAGTGTCTTTATGTTAATAATTTGTGCATTTGATTCAAGGAAACAATCAGCAAAGCACAAATCTATGATATTATGGTGAAGCTATACTATACAAGTGACCCATTTATAATGATGTAAAGTCCATGCTAGGATTGAAGGTACTAGGTGAACATGCTCCCAAAGTCTTTGAGAAACAGTCATATACATTAGAGCAATTTTAGTGAACTTGAAAGAGATTGTATTGCCAACATACCTCAGCCACTAACAAGGTTTCATCATTTCCTAAGGAACATGCAGAGCTCAAGGCATCAAGAAGATCCTTTAACAATCCACACTTTAGCACAGTAACAGTTATAGGAGAAGGCAAGGTAGCCCCATCAGTGCTCAACAAAGTCAAAGTCATGCTTCGCATTGTTGTTGAAGGTAGTGGCAGCGACAGGTGCATAAATGGGTCAAATGTAACAGACTTCTTCTTACACATATGGCAAATCAGTGTTGAACGATACTGACCCTAAAAACAATAAAGAGAGATGTAATCAAACATAGCTGAGAGGAAAACAAAGGAAGTAGTTACTTCACCATCTTAAGCCATGAAGACATCAATAGCAGCACATGCAAAAAATCTAAACACCTTATTTCAAAATTAAAAGCATAAAGAAAAAGTAACAGTTTTTGAGAATTAACTATTCTAGGGCACTTCTAAATTTCATAGATCTACTAATCTCAGGGAAAACCAAAAGCAAAATTTCAACAGTAATTGGAAATTTTGCACTGATTTACTCAGAAAAAAGGAACCAAAACTGGACCAATTAGTAAAAAAACACATCCAAAGAAAATAAACGACTCACTTGGTACAAATCAACTATACTGGAGTCATTCCGAGCCAGATGATTCTGCCAATATTCATCAGCTACTTCATTGTCTGGACGGTCATCTGTATCTTTAGCTTCAATATATTTCTTGGATTTAACACGGTTCAGATCTTCATGAAGTCCATCAAGCAAAAAAACAAGAAATTCCTGCATAGACACATCACAACATTTTAGCATTACTTAAGAGGGATCCCATAATTAAACACTATCAATATGTGAATCAGACGCTAAAACTGCAGTAGATCAAATAACTACACTAACTTGGGAATCATGCTGATTATAACCACTGAATTGAGGAGCAAAATTAGTGACTTTTAGCTTGAACATTCTTGGAGCAACTGGAACTGCTCCTGGAGTCCAAAGCTTCCTTAACAGGACTTCAAATGCCAAAGCCAGTTCACCCTGGATAAGAAGCAAAGAGTTATCCAAAAAGGATTGGCAATGCAAAATATACAGAAATTACTATGGTAAAATAAACTTATTGTAGCGTACATTCAAGCCCAGTGGATTTTCACGATTTATTTCTTTTTTATAATCTCCCAAGAAATAATCAACTAGCTTTGAAGTGTGTGCTAAGCACTGAATGACACTATTCATGAAGCATGTATTCCCAAGGTTCCTTAATCCTGTCAAACCAAAGAAACCAACTCTTCTATATCCACAACCAGAAAGTGATAAGTTCGCTGGAGTAGCAGTGCTCATAAGCTCACTGCCCCCATTCATTTTAATTGAACTAGTGCCGGAAAAATCATCTTCCATGCTATTTATTTCCATCTCGTCCGACTTTCCATCTCTACCCTTGATGGAGTATGATAATCCATGGACTTGCAATTCAAGAAGAATCTGAAAATACAATATGCAACATAAGATCGCATAAAAAAAACACAACAATTGTCAGAGATAGAATTTGTACAAAAATCTGTTTAGGAAGAGTGACTAACAAATCCATCACCTCTTCCGCAGGTTGTCCAATAGAGCCATTAGGCAGATCAACTTTATCTTCCAAGAGGAGTTGGGTTATTTGTCTTGAGAAGTCCCAAATCATCTGTAAGATAAATCAGTTGAATGAAAAAATACTTCTTTCTCAAATAAAGAATAATTCTTTACAGCAAATTAAATAATCCTCGACAAACTAACCAGTTTATCCTTAGGGGAAAATAGATTGCAAGCTCTGTTGTAAACAATCTCATTGCCCTGTAAAATTGCATCTTATAGTCAAAGACACATAGAGTAGACATAAAAACAGCAAAAACAGTTCATGTATCACTTTTAGTTAATTAAAAAATAAAACATAAGCTCCTCAGTTTAAATTATTTGACAGCCAAATCAACAATATCATACTTTATCTGATCATCTATATGTAAATTGCAAGTTGCAACTCTCAAATAGGGGCATATGCCATATTTATTTTGCATTCAGACGGACATAAAATATAAATTTAAAATTTGATGTTTGTAAAAAAGCAGTTACTTTTTTGAATCGTTATCAAAAAATCTCAATTCTGAAAATAAAACAAAGGGAGCAAGCACAAAGAAAAGACAGAGGCTATTGAAAGAAAACTTACATTTAAGCCAATTTTCACAATCAATGTATTTGTTTCTACAGAAACTGAAAGCCTGATTTGTAAAGGAAATGCATCTTCAAACAAATCTTCTACAAGCAAAGAGGTATTTACATCGTTCGATTCATAGTTCCTGTAGGAATTGAGAAAATCAATGCCCAATAATGTGGAATGATATCAAGTTATCAACTTCAAAGGAAATCTCTTTGAAAATAACAGTTCTAAAAGATTAAGCAAGACATACCTAAAACAGAGTAAAAAATGTGTGCAGTCCAAAATTTAATAATGTAATACTAATACTACAATTACAAACAAATGCAGAATTTTGTATCATTAAAAATCCCTTAAGTTCCCAACATGTGTAAAATTTCCCAATTGCACTTAGGATTCTAATAATTGCTGGGTCAAGTATGCTTCTAACTATTAAGGGCTTGATAATTGTGAGATGCAGATGTTAAATGATATATGTCTGTACACCCAAAGTATAATGGTTGCACAAAAAAATCACATCTTCACATAGAGGTTGCATGTTTATACGAAAAGCTTTCAAAAATAATAGATCAGCCAACACAAGTTTAAAATTGCTTGTTGATATTCTTAAAGCTAGAATAGAATGATTTGAGCAAGGATAGTTATCATTATTAGACCTTATCTAAGATTTAAGTTAAACCATGACCATCATCTAAAGAGTTCTATCAGACAATAAGAAGTGCACTTGCAAAATTCGACAAAATGTAATAGCAAAAGCCACATCTCAAACTCAATGCAGCTAAGGAGTCGTATAACTTAACTCATTATTTATAATCAGCTATGATATGACTTCCGCTCGCACTTCTCTACTTCACTCATTTTGCGACACTCTACTATTGTTAGCATACTCCTCAAATTATGCAATGCTTTCTCATGACCCCTAATGTTACCACTAGCCATAAAACGCAGTGCGTCCTATAATTAATTTCTTTTAAGAGGTAAATCAATTACTTTATATCTTTCTCTCTTGCACCTCATTCATGACTTCTAATTCAAGTAAAAACAACAAATTATATCAATTATTACAACAACAATAGCTTTTAATCACTTCAAGCACACAACATTATAAATTTATAAATAATCAATTAAGAAATTACGTCGATTAAAAAGCAAATTTATTTAAACCAACTCACTCACAATTTAAGTGTTCGAAGCCACATTGAAGCAGACAATAAAGCAAACACGTTACAACTCTCCCTTCTACCTTCATCTACCTTACTCAACTCAAGCACAATCTCCTTATTAGAATCGCGACCATAATAATAATCATCCTCGTCGCTATTACTACTCACTGCCACGTCATACAACACTCCAGTCTCACCGTCGCCAATTCTCGCCGCGTTCCACCACCTGAATTTCCAAAAATCAAAAAACAAACACACAATTATAACAAAACAAAACTTATATAAATAAAATCAAAAACGCCAATTTGACAGACCTAAACGGAACTAAGTAAAGCTTCTCAATGCCGTTATCATCGTCGTCAACAAAGGGACGGGAAAAGTAACGGCCAGAAGGATATGAAGTAGAAGCAGCGGAGCCAGTGAGGTCGAGGTCAATTAAAGTATTATTAGTATTATTATTATTATTGAAGGTGGTGTCATCAGCGGCGGTTAAAAAATGGTCGTCCATGAGCGGAAAGAAAGTTAGGGTTTTGAAGAGGAAGGATTTGAAAAATCTATTGAAAATTGAGAGAGAAAAGTGAGTAAGTTTAATGGAAGATTTTGCGATGAATGAGAATATAAAAAGTTTTACTGAGAATACACGACGACGCCTCATATAGTCTTCAGGAAAAACAATTGAAAATTAAATTACTTATTTTTGTTTTTTTCGACACATCTTATAATAGTAGTACTAATTATTCATTAGGATTAATTATTCACACTAATTTAATTTCGGATTTTAAGATGGTTGAGTTTGATTGAAATTCTATGGTGTTGGAATTTGAAAAGGATTATAAAAATAAAATAGATTACTACTATAAGTCGTTTTTATATTTAGTATCATATTTAAACATATAATTTAGTGTATAATTTAGTGTTTTTATATTTAGTATCATATTTAAACATATAATTTAGTTTTAAAATTATTTATTATCAGATAGTCTCTACCATAAAGAGCTAATTTGACCTCTTTTTATTTGGAAAAATATTCAAAATGATCCTTTATATTTAAATTATATTCTAATTAAACATTAATATTATTAATCATTTATAATGTTTTCATTCTTTAATTAATTTAATTGTCAAAAATTTAAATTTTAGGGTAGAGATGAAAACAAAAAATCAAAAAAGGGGTACAAATGAACTTTTTCCTAGGTGAGGGTATAAACGAAAAAATATTACAAGGTGGGGTTTTTTTAAGTAATTAGGCATTGTTTTTATATTTAATATCATATTTAAACATATAATTTAGTTTTAAAATTATAAGTTTATCCATTAATTAATTAGAAATCAAATTAAAATTAAAATTATATTATATTGATTAATATAATTATTATCATTTTAGTGTATAGTGTGATATTGGATATTTGGATACAATTAGTAAATGTCAATTTTTTATTTAAATTAAATATTAGTATTTATTAGCACATATACGTAAACCGAAAACTCACCCGAGAGTAGAAGTAGGGGAAAGAAAGTCAAAAGTAGCATACGTGGACTGTACACTTCTACAATGCTAGCTGACTTGGCTAAAAGCTTATGACATATGGAGGTTAAAAGGGCCACTTAAAAATTAGTACGCCTTTTTTTTTAAAGAACAATTAGTAGCCAAACCAGGGGTTTTTGACATATTTGTTCCCCCTATTAAGGGAAAATTTCTATTTTGTGCCTCAGGCCACAAAAATTCCATTTTTGTACATGAGGCACACCCAGCCCGCAATGGCTAATTACGGGCTGGGTACCAGCCCGCAATTAGCCATTGCGGACTGGTATTAACCAACTGATTAGGCCTTAATCAGCTGGTTAATACGAGCCCGCAATTGCTAATTGCGGGCTGGTCTCTCCCCATGATTGGGGAGAGAGTAGATACACTCTCTCCCCAATCATTGGGGAGAGATAATTAATTTTTTTATAAAATTATTCTTTTTAGAAAAATAATTAAATTATTGAATCAAAAATTTAAATTTTGCATGATTAATTTTTAAAATTCTAACAAATAATAATAATAGGAAAGAAATGACAATTAATAAAAAGGATGATTTTAAAATTACCATAAAAAAAAGATTGAAAAAGATAAGAAATAATACAATAAATCATCCTATCATAATTTACGCATCATATATATAAATTAAATATTTCTATAATTAAGTTGGAAATAAATATCACATTTGACATAAATTTGAAAAACTACCATTTTTAAGTCAATTGGCAATTAAAAATATTTATCAAAATTTCATTACCAAATGTTAAATAAAATAAATAAATGACATATCCTATTAAATTTTAATTAAGTTATTTAAATTAAAGTATAATTATATTTCTAAAATTACATATAAGATTTTAACCTTAATAATTCAAAAATTTATGAATTATTGCAGGATTAATGTTGGAAGCCTAACAAGTAATAATAATAATAGGAAAGAAATGACAATTAATAAAAGAGATGACTTTAAAATTGCCATAAATAAAAGAAAAAATTGAAAAAGGTAAGAAATAATACAATTAATCATTCCACCATAATTTACGCATCATATATATGTCCACATTTGTATTCCTCATAAAATTAGGAGAATAGTCAAATTAGGGAATACAAAGTTAAAATTAAAGTGGGCCAAAAATAGTAAATAAATATTATCATATAAATTTTAAATAAAGTAAGTGAAAAATAAAATAAGATTGAATAAAAAATTCAATTTTATTAAATATTAAAAAAGTCACCACTTTAATTCAATTAGCAAATTAAATTTAAAATATAATTATATTTTTAAAATTGTTTTATGCAATCTTATATATAAATTAAATATGGCTATAATTAATTTGGAAATAAATGTCATATTTGATTTAAATAATGATAAGTTAATTAACAATTAAAATTAATTATTAAAATGCTACACTCATAATTTATTTTTATTATAAAAATACTTATTAAAAAAATTATAATATAAACTTTAAAAAAAATATTAATTATCTCTCCTCAATGATTGGAGAGAGAGTGTATTTACTCTCTCCCCAATCATGGGAGAGACCAGCCCGCAATTAGCCATTGCGGGTTGGGTGTGCCTCAGGCACAAAAATAGAATTTTTGTGGCCTGAGGCACAAAATAGGAATTCTCCCTTGATAGGGGGAACAAATATGTCAAAAACCCCCAAACCAATGTTTTTATAATTAGGCGAGCTTCACCGAAGATTTATGAATCAACCAGAATAGCTTAAATATTTTAATTTTAATAATTTAAAATATATTATAAATAATAAAAAAAATTATGTGAAATATAATTATCAATGATTGATATTTAAAATTATATGGAATAATTACTCTGTATGAGGAAAAACAATGATTTTTTTTTCATTTTTTATGTAAACATGTTATATCAACACCACAATAATGAAACAAGTCCTGTGAGGGTTCGGCCAATAAAGCCTACTTCAGAATTCACCTCGAAGTCATTAGTAATGTGTATTGGCACAGCCAAATTTAAAGAGATTTACCTTCCTGAAAGTATGCTCATTCGCTCGACCAGATATTGACTGAATCCTTAAGGAATCGGCAACACATATAAACCGAACTCTAAAGATATAAATCTCGCTAAGAGGTCAAATCCAAAGTCAACCATAATGATATAATCACGGAGAGAATATAGAAGATGAGATATTCTGGATATATTAAAGATAGTATCCTGAACGAAATTAAAGGGTGATACAAGAAGACTTTCCTATTTAAAACTCTTTCCAAATAGGATTTGACCGAAGATCACGCTACAAAGTCAGGATCTACTTCCTACTTTGACTCTATCTTCTAACGAAATCAATTTCCTTCTATGACTCTATCAAGTTAGATCTCACTACTATAAAATGAGCTGAGGTATGCCTATAAACAGACACATCCAGTATTACTTCTCAAACTTAAAGTATAAACTGACTTAAATATCGGAGAGTCAATCGGACAACCACCTTCTGATTAGCCATTTACCTTGCGTTGCATATCATGACCGTCGATTGGAACGCACAATCCATCAATTGGCGCTGTTTGTGGGAAGAGTTTAATAAAACTTCATTGAAAGAGCTTTTCTGCGAATCAAATAAATTTATTGATCAGGATGAATTCTGACGGAACTAACTCTGCAACCCAATCGTTGGAGGGAACCAAGCATCCTGGCCTGAACCTATCACGAGTGGAAGAAATCAACGTGATAAACAACAAATATCACCCACAAATGAAATGCAAGACGAAAGAATTTGAACTGATAATGTTGTCGGCGGTGACCTTTAGCACGAAAGTTTTTGAAACACAAACAAGTACACAATGATGCGCTGGTGGTTACAATGATTTTAGACAATTGGAATATGAAACGAATTCTAATAGACGAAGAAAGTGCGATATATTTGATGACCAAAAAGGCTTACGAGTGCATAGGAAGGAAATCAACGAAATTAAACAAAGTCACAATCCTGTTGACAGGATTCAGAGGACCGCACATCTTTCTATTGGGAGCAAAATCTCTAATGGTAAAGATCGGAAAAGGAGAAAAGGATCAAAAATTGGCAATACAATTCAACATAGTAAATGTCGATCTTTCGTATGACGCCATCCTGGAAGACCTGTTCTCCATGATTCGGCAGCTGTAAACCAGCGTAAGAGCACTCACCATAAAAATACCAACAAGCAAAGAAATCATCACTTTACGAGGAGATAAGGAGATCGCCCGACAATGCTACGAAAAATCAATAGCCGAATCGTTTATAAATTTTGCAATCGAGAAAATGTTAAAACATGACATTGGAGAAAAAAACTACAAACCTAAAAGCCCCAATGCTGAAGTTGAAACTGGATGAAGAAAAGACAGTGGAGCTAGGGGCCAAAATAGCCCCTAAAATCAAAAAATAAATTATTGCTATCCTGAAGAAAAACACAGAGATATTCGCCTCAAAAGCCTCATAAATAATTGGGCGCAACTATCACCCATGAACTTAACGTGTACGAAAATGTGGTGCCAATCAGGCAGAAAAAAGGAAGTTCTTCGTAGAAAAACAAAAAATATTTGCTAACGAAGTAGAAAAATTGATGAACCGTCAAGCAACTCTCCGGCAGATGGTAAATTACAGTAACAAGTATACAATGAGGTCAAGCAACTTTTCAGTAAAAGAGGACATAGGCAGCAGATGTTTTAATTTTGTATTCATTAACAAGAACAATGCTGTCATCGTCGAATTTATACTACCTACCTTGACCATGCTGCATACACATTAACAAAATAAAATATTTGTAGATAATTATTGCATGTGATATATATTAACCATATCAATACAAATCAGAAAATCCTTACCAATATTGACAGTCAAACAAATCAACAATCATCCTATCAATCATCTCCTACAATCAAGGAAAATTAATCATGTTCATATTACAAATATAGGAAATTTATATTAGTGTACCATTGTAATTATATCAATTATTCTTGCTATACTTAACATTGTAATCCTATAAATATGTACCTCATTCAACAGTAAATAAAAACAATTTCAAAAACATTCAACAACCTTGTCTTATATGGTATCACAGCGCCATCAACGATCCGCAACAAACAACCTCCGACCAAAACGCTTCACCTTCAAGCGCACCAACCCACCCTTGCCTCAACCCCGTTCCACCATGACAAACACTGTGCAAGAAACTCTGATTCCCAACCCACATGAAACCACAAAACCCTTAACTGCTCTCAACCTAAGCCATGTCATTAAGTTGACACCACTTAACTATTCCTCGTGGCATTTTCAGTTAACAAATATACTTTTCGGGCTCAGCTTACTCGGTTTCCTGGATGGATCCGAGTCTCCACCACCTGCCACCGTCCTTGACTCTGAGACAAATGAAAAACCCAATCCCGCCTACTTGACTTGGCTCAAGCAAGACGGACTGATTCTTGGTGCCTTAATGGGTACTATCTCTTCTGCCCTCCAATCCTTAATTGTAAGGGCTAAAACCACTAAGGAGGCTTGGGACATCCTTGCCCATACTTACGCAAACTCCTCGCGTGCGCATATTATGCAACTTAAAGACAAATTTGACTCCATTGTTAAATCAACGGATCAAACCATCTCGGACTATATGCACTCGATTAAAGCGTGTGTAGACCAACTCGCCCTTATGGGCAAAGTCCTTGATCCCGAAGATATTATCTCCAAGGTCTTAAAGGGCCTTAACTATGAGCTCTATAAACCCGTCATCAATGCCATTAGAGCTCGTGATACAACCATTAGTTTTGAAGCATTACATGAAAAACTACTTCAACACGAACTGATTGTCAAACACCAAGAAACCACCAATCATTTCACCCCATCTGCGAATCCTGCAGCCAGAATAACCAGCACCACCATCGTAGTTATTCCCGCCACCAACCCAACTCTCCTTACCCACAAACCACCACCCACAACCATCCAAATCCCCGACCCTTCCAAGGGCGATGTCAGTGGTGCCGTCAAACAGGCCATGTCATTGCCAATTGCCCCTTATTCAGGAAACTTTTTCCAACCATTGTCTTCCCGGCGCCACCATCTACTCGCTATAATCAACCACCACCTCAGGCCCACTCGGCCACCTATGGAGCACCTCCACCGAACCCAAACTTCCTGCTTGACAGCGGCACTACCAATCATATCACCCACGATCTGGACACTTTAGCTTTTCATTCTCCTTATACCGGACTGGACGATCTCATTATCGGAGACGGTTCAACTCTCCCGATTGAAAATATAGGTTCTTTTACTCTCCAATCTCTTCAATTCAATAATGTGTTGCATGTTCCAACCATCTCACGCAATATTCTGTCAATTTCGCAATTATGTAAAGATAATAAAAAATTTATACTTTTCTCACCTGATTTGTTTTGTTTAAAGGCAATATCATCGGGGAGAATTCTGCTCCAGGGCCGAGTTAAGCAAGGAATTTACGAGTGGTGTCCTCAACAACCAATTGCTCAAACCGTTGTCAAAGGAACCGCTCCAATATCTTGGCATCATAAGTTAGGCCACCCATCTTATGATGTAATTAAGATTATTAATAAAAATTTATCTTCACCAATATTGGATTATGAACACTGTCATTCTTGTTGTGTTGCTAAGAGCAAAAAACTCCCTTTTTCTAATTCTTCGCTAACGTCAAATGCACCACTTGATCTTTTGTTCTCGGACTTATGGACCAGCCCGGTCTTATCTCGAGATCACTACAAATACTATATCGTATTCGTAGACCACTTTAGTAAATATATTTGGTTATATCCATTAAAACGCAAATCCGACACCACGACAATATTTATTCAATTTAAGGCATTAGTGGAAAAATATTTCCAAAAACCGATTCGACATTTTTTTTCCGATAATGGAGGTGAATATATTAAATTAAATAAAACACTTCTTGAAAATGGAATATCCCACTCTACATCACCACCTCATACTCCTGAACACAATGGATATGCCGAAAGGCGTCACCGTCACATTGTGGAAACCGGTCTAGCTCTCCTAAACCACGCAGGTCTTCCGACCACTTATTGGCCATTTGCATTTAGTACAGCAACGTATCTTATAAACCGACTCCCTACCAAAACCTTAAATGGTAACTCACCATATTCTGTAATACATAATAAACAACCCAATTACACAAAACTCCATAATTTTGGATGTCTTTGTTACCCTTGGTTAAGACCGTATACTAAGAATAAATTAGAAGACCGCTCTATTTCATGCATTTTCGTTGGCTATTCCACCACTCAAAGCGCATACCATTGTCTTGACCCAAAAACTTATCGCATTTACACTTCAAGACATGTAAAATTTGTCGATGACGAGTACCCATTTCGTAAATCATCAGTACCACCATCATCCCCTTCGCCTCACACTAATCCAAATGATTGGTGCACCATGTCCATACCCATTCTTACTAACGCAAACCCTGCACCTCCCTCGACCCCATCTGTCAATGATCAACCTCACACCAAACCACCCATTACAATTGTTTACTCTCGTCGAAATCCTTCTCCCAACCAACAAGCTACATCCAACCCCTCTTCGCCCTCGGATCCGAACCTATTAGACCCCACCTCTACCACAGCTACTCCATCTTCCTCCGCTGACGCCACCTCTATCCATCAACAGCCCATCCAAACCTGCCATCTACCCAAGTCCACTGCTCCGCCACCTGCCAAAACAGTCACTACTCGCCTCAACAACAACATTCGTAAACCCAACCCAAAATACGCTAAAGTTGCTACCCTTAACCCGTCTCCTAACAATTTGCCCAACACCGTAAAACAGGCTCTAATACTTCCCCAATGGCGTAATGCAATGCACGACGAGTACCAAGCACTTGAGCAAAACCACACATGGACCCTCGTTCCTCGCTCTCAATCACAAAATGTCATTGGCTGCAAATGGGTATTTCGTAACAAATATAACCCGGATGGCACCCTAAAACAACACAAGGCCCGACTTGTTGCTAAGGGTTTCCATCAACGACCGGGTATCGATTATACTGAGACATTTAGTCCTGCTATAAAACCAACTACTGTTCGTCTTATTTTATCTCTAGCTGTTACAAAGTCATGGCCTCTTCGTCAATTGGATGTCAACAATGCCTTTCTCCAAGGCAATTTGACCGATAATGTCTTCATGATTCAACCACCCGGCTTTGTTGATCAAACAAAACCCGACTATGTTTGTAAACTTCATAAAGCAATCTATGGACTAAAACAAGCTCCTCGAGCTTGGTACACAGAATTAAAAACCCATCTACTTACCCAAGGTTTTAAACAATCTATTTCAGATTCATCTTTATTCATTTTACAAACCAAAAACACTTGTATTTATATGCTAGTTTACGTTGATGATATTATCATCACTGGACCAAATCTAACACACCTACAAACGTTTATTCAGCATTATCTAAGCGATTTTCCTTAAAAGATCTTGGACCACTGTCGTACTTTCTAGGCTTAGAAGTTATACCAAATGAACTCGGCCTACACCTAAACCAATCTAAATACGTTCACGATCTCCTCACCAAATACACCATGATTGAAGCCAAACCAAATACTACACCTATGGCTACCTCTCCATCACTGCTTCGCGAAGACCATCTACCCATTCACGACCAATCAACTTATCGCGCCATAGTCGGAAGCTTACAATATCTATCTCTAACTAGGCTCGACATTGCCTTTGCTCTAAACCGCTTAGCTCAATTTCTTCATCACCCCACAACTACTCATTGGGCCGCTTTGAAACGTCTACTTCGCTACTTGCAAGGGACTCAAACCTTCGGCATCCAACTGCATCGTAATTCACCACTTTGTCTTCATGCATTTTGTGACGCTGATCACGCAGGCGACAAAGACAACTACATCTCCACAACAGGCTACATCATTTACCTCGGTCGCAATCCTATTTCCTGGTCCTCCAAAAAACAAAGGGGTATAGCACTCTCCACGACCGAAGCTGAATTCCGAGCTGTCGCTTCCGTTACAACTGAAACACTTTGGCTCTGCAACCTACTCACCGAGCTTCACATCATCGTCAGCAAATCACCAGCCATTTACTGTGACAACATTTCAGCTACGCTTTATGCCAAGAACCCAGTCTTTCACTCCAGAATGAAACACATGGCTCTCTCCTTCCACTTCGTCAAAGAACAACTTCAAATCGGCCAAATTCGCATTCAACATGTCTCCAACAAAGATCAACTGGCTGACATTCTCACCAAACCGCTGCACAAGACTTCATATCATGAGTTACGAACCAAGATTGGACTCACGCATCGGACGTCCATCTTGCGGGGGCGTATTAACCATATCAATACAAATCAGAAAATCCTTACCAATATTGACAGTCAAACAAATCAACAATCATCCTATCAATCATCTCCTACAATCAAGGAAAATTAATCATGTTCATATTACAAATATAGGAAATTTATATTAGTGTATCATTGTAATTATATCAATTATTTTTGCTATACTTAACATTGTAATCCTATAAATATGTGCCTCATTCAACAGTAAATAAAAACAATTTCAAAAACATTCAGCAACCTTGTCTTATAATATATACTAAAGATATCTGCGCAAACTCTCATCAAAGTAAAAGAATATGAGAAAAAAACAGCACTTACATCAATAAGTGCAGTATAGTGACCACCTCCCATGCATCCATAATGGTTAATTATTGCATACAGCTCGTAATGATAAGAAACTTGTCCATCCTCCTCGCGAGAAATGTAATTTGAAAGATCAAAATCCCGTACTGGGCACACGATCACAATCATACAAATCCATAATTCTCACAAACAGGTAAGCAAGCACAAAATACACACATATGTGTTTGCCCTGTTTCAGCGCACGCAAATAGCTTAAAATTTAAACATTCATACACAGAAAGATCGGTAAACATAATTCTGCAGCCATTATTGAAACTTAAATCTGAGTTCGATTAGATTGTTTTTAATTTATTCAGCTCATATTCGTGTTTGTTCATTTAACAACTCGTGTTCGTTCGTTTAACAACTCGTGTTCGTTCGTTTAACAACTCGTGTTCGTTCGTTTATCCGCTAAACGAGCTCGCTCGCAAACAAGCTCGTTTAATACTTATCGAGCTCGTTCGCGAGCTTGTTCGAGAACGAGCTCGTTTAGTACTTATCGAGCTCGTTCGTGAGGACGTTCGCGAACTTGTTCGTTTAGCGGTTAAACGAACGAACACGAGCTAAACACGAACCGAACATGGAGTTTTGAAAAATCCAAGCATCTCAGAGACAAAAATATATGTTAATACAAAAATGGGTTCATAAACGAACCGAACGTGAACACACTCCGTTCAAAGTTCGATTGAACATGAACCGAATATGAACACTTTATTTGCTAAACGAGCCGAATATGAACACTCTAAACCTCGGCTCGGCTCGATTCATTTACATCCCTACATTTGGGATCGCAAAGGCAGAGGTGGTGATCGTGAACCAACTCGCATGGCAGCTTGAGGTCACCTTCCTTTTGTATTTTTTCACATTGTAGAGAACTATTCTGAGGCTTCCTCTATCAAAAATAAGAAAATCTTTGCCTTTCTTTTCAGTTTAATTTATAATTCAAATTCAGTTTAGAAAATTAAAAGGAAATTACTATATAAATACCGTTTGCATGAGGCATTCTTTAGTGCTTGCTTCATATTGAATTATGTATCTAATTTTCCCTCATTAATTTATCGAGATAGACATTAACTAATAAAATATCTGTTATCCTAAAACCAACATTATGGCAAGAACTGATTGGCACAAACATGAATATTCCAAAAGAAAACAAAGAGAAAGTTTCAAGTGATGGCATTGTTTGAAATACAGTACAAATTATGATTTACAAGTTGTTTCCAATCAACTCAATTTCCATTGCAAATCCATAATTCGATGATACATCATAGGAAAGACAAGACAAGGTACCAATTCTCAAACATGTAAATTGATCTAGCTTGGAACACCCGCAGTTCGTCGGCGTCGGATAATAGCTATTTTCCAATAAGAATGTCAATGTAATAATGAAAATAGCAAAGAATGTCAATGTAATAATGAAAAGAGCAAAGTCTCGTTACGGTTCATGAACTTGTGTGTTAGAGTCAATTGACTCACATTTAATTATTTTAATCAATTCTATCTATTTTTAGGTCAATTAATTCCCAAATTGTACAAAATAAATGCATTTAATGAGCACGATGATTAGCCTAAAAATAAAAAATATTGTCCCTAATTGACTTAAAAATAGGTGATACCTTGACGAAAGTGAATTTCACTTTTTATTTTCTTTGTTTACTTTGACACACCGAGAAAAATCATAGCAAGACAAAATTTAAGAATACGAAGGGTGCACAAGATTTTAAGATAGAAATAAAGTAAAGTAACAACGTACACATCAACATCAATCCGAACTTCTCGTAGTGTATGTAGAAACATCAATTATTTCTGAATAGCTGAATACAATGCAAATTATGCTTTTCAATGCTTCTTCCAATCCACTCAATGTGGATTAAAAACACACAATTTGATGATACATTAGTGTGGGGGGGGGGGGGGGGGGGGGGGAGTGATTAAATCTCAAACATGTAAATGAATCTAGTTTGTAACACCTGTAGTTCGGCGTCGGAAAATTTCAATTCCCAAATAATCCAGCTGACCTTGAACAGCAACATGAGGCTTCCCAACTTTCACACGCACAGCGGAAATTTGTGGAAACTTTGTCAGAGTGGTGGAAGCAATTCGTTGAGCTACCGACTCGAGTAGATTACAGGGCGTGCCCTCAACAAATTCCTTAACTATTCTGTTGTACAACAAAGTAAACAATCAAAAACCTAAAGAACAGTTCAATAGGCCGGAAGACTAATAGGTATTTCCCAATGTCAACGTAATAATGAAAATGGTTCAAGAAGTCGGAAGATGGCAGTAATGATGAATTTCGAATAAGCAAAACAAAAACACTAGAACAGACCAGATACTATCATAAAATTCGGATAATCATAAACTCTTAACAGTAGATTCAATGATGAATTGCTCACCGGTAAATTTCAGTATAGCTGATAGTATCTGACAGCTGATCAGAATTACCAGCTGACCCGAGATCCATCCAGGCATCTACATCAACAACGAATTTCTGACCTAAAGTCCGTTCTTCAGGTTTCACCCCATGGAAGCCATGGAACTTCAGTCCTCTTAGTATGAGTTTGTCTCCACTCAATATCTGATCATTTTCCATTGTAAATCCTGATCAAACAACAATGTGATTAGAAAGGATTTGGATCCCCTCAAGTTAAATGAACGACATGTCACTTTATCACAGGTAAAATTTCTTTATCTCAGTTCTCATCCTTGCATTTTATTTCTTTAAACTGATCAAACATCAAACACTATGATTATCCGCGAATGCAGCAAGACTATCACTTTCAATACCAAGAACCTCTTTCAATGAAAAGCTCAATCAACAGACAATAATGAAGTAGTCAAATTCCAGATTACTAATGAAAATAAACTCATAAACTTTAACAAAGATTAGAAAGGATTTGGATCCCCTCAAGTTAAATGAACGACATGTCACTTTATCACAGGTAAAATTTCTTTATCTCAGTTCTCATCCTTGCATTTTATTTCTTTAAACTGATCAAACATCAAACACTATGATTATCCGCGAATGCAGCAAGACTATCACTTTCAATACCAAGAACCTCTTTCAATGAAAAGCTCAATCAACAGACAATAATGAAGTCGTCAAATTCCAGATTACTAATGAAAATAAACTCATAAACTTTAACAAAGATTAATAAAACAAATAGAAATTCAAACATACAACACCGGGACTTATCTTCTACTCTATTCAAATTCCAATGACAACAAAATCAGCTTTCTCTTATAAAAATATCTAATTACTCACCAAATGTTCCATTTTTATCTTTAAAAGTTCATAGAACAAGTTTCAATATTTAAAAGTTAATTTATAACAAACCAAGAGAACCCAAAAAATCCCTTTACTCAAATGAACATTTAAAACATTTAAAAAGCAGTAAGAGAACTAATAAAAAATAAAAAAATAAATACAGACTAACCTGTAAACAGATAAAAAGAATTGGCTTCTAATTTGTAACTTTGTCAGCAGCTGCTTCACTTTTACTGCTCTTTATATTGAAATTGGCTCCAGTAGAGGGAGGCCAGTTCTTGGTCAGTTCCCCTCTGTAACCTGTCGTTCTATTTGCTTCTGTGTAGTAAATTTAAAACAACAATAAGAATTCTAAAAAGCAACTCTTAACTAACAACATAATGGAATTTGAAAATAGCAATAAATATACAAAACATAATTAATAAACCACACATTATGCATACAACGACACTATGCATACAACTGCAAACCATGTATACTCAAATATCATAACCAATTCTAACAACTTCAAATTGATATCAATTTTACTTCAGTAAAGTCTCCAGCCAAAAAGTCTCCGAACATTGAATGCTTCTGATGAAGAAGATAAAAAACACTGAGAACCCATATCTTGCATGGTCTTGATGAGGCTAAATTATACTACCGACTTATATTTACTAATCAATAATCATCACCACCTATGTATTGTCTGCCTGTATATGCACATCATCATGTATATTTACATAACATCAATTATGATAAAAGTGAACAAAGAGATAACAGCTTGAGAAACAAAGATTCCAAAGCCCTTTACAGAAAGAACAATTCAAGAATGGAATTGGTTTTTAGTGGGACGATGACGTAAAATTTTAATAAAGAACGATGGATTGCAGAGCAAAAATGGTAAAGGAGACATTTATATAAAATGAAAAAGAAGCTAAAAGACTTATCCAGATTTTCTTTACACTTCATATGGCACATATAATACATGCATGGGGACATTAAGATAGGCAAAATCAAATAAAGCATCAGTTAGTCTCTCCTTATTGATAAGAAGTCATTAAGTGCATTGCCAATTTGTGATAGTTTCGTTAAGTTATCACAGTACTTTAATGAAAAGAAATAGTTCCCTTTCTGTCAATTTTACTTCAGTAAAGTCTCCAGCCAAAAAGTTCAGTCAAGTTTCAATTCCGGCTATAAATGTACTAATCAAGCAGAAGGACACGAGCAAGTTTAATAACCAATTTCAATTACGAGTAACCAATTTCAATTATCAGTAACTAATTTCAATTGTGAGTAACCAATTTCAAATTTTCATTAAAAAAAAAGAACAAACCAGAGAGTATAATCAAGTCATATTATCAATGAAAACAAAAAAAAAGACATTTATGAGCATGTTTATGATATCAAATATCACATCATCAGTACAATTTTCAATAAAATTTCTCCATCAGTCACAAACCAACAAGATAAGGAAATCTGAGTAAAAGAATCAACATATAGGCACTTCCTTACCTGAGAAAGAGCAGCGGCGGTGTAAGTGGGGCGCCGGCGAGACTGAAGAAGTGGAGGGACACGAGCAGCAGGATTAGAGAAGCGGCGATGGAAGTAGAGCGCCGGCGAGACTGAAGCAGCGGAGGGAAATGAGGAGCGGAGGGATACGAGCAGCAGGATTAGAGCAGCGACAGTGGAAGTGGAGCGCCGGCGAGACTGAAGCGAGCAGAGGGACACGAGCAGCGGAGGGAAAGGATTAGAGCATCGACGGTGGTTGAGCAGCAAAGGTGGAGGAGGAGCGACGGTGGAGGAGGAGCGACGGTGGTGCCGGAGTAGTGGCAACGGCGATGACCAATCGAGGTGCAGAGGAGAGAACGATAACGTTTATTTTGAGGAAATTACACTCTATGTCTCATTTTTCCTAAAAATATACATTAGTGACTCACAAAAATAATATATGCAGAAATCTCTCAATTTTTTTTTGGCAAAGTAGCAGTTGTATTAATATCGGAAAATAGAAGTACATAATGATTGTTAGTCAGAGCGAGATAATAAAGATTACAATAATTACTCCTAAAAAGGAGGCTTTAAGGACTTTTTAGCCACTTCATGGGCCATCCAATTACACATTCGCTTAACATAAGCAAAGTCGCAAGATATGAACGACGATGATAAGCGAACGGTATCAAAGATTATGACTTCTATTGTTGACGGAATATCCTTCTTGCCTTGAGCTGCAGAGATCACATTTAAGCAATCACCTTCAATAATAATATTCCTTAGACCAAGTTCAGAAGCAATCATAATGGCATGCCGCATCCCCAGTGCCTCCGCAATTTCAGGAGATACTATTCCTGGAAAACGATGAGAGCAAGAATAAGTGATGTACCCTGAAGAATTTGAACAAACCAAACCAACAGCTGCAATACGGTTACTAATACTTAAGGCCGCATCAAAATTTATTTTGATCATTCCCGGCGGTGGAGGCCTCCACCGCTGAACCTGTCGAGTTGATCCGTTAACTATAGCCGAACCTTGATTATTCAGCACATGAGCAGATGAAAATTCATGTAATTGTGCCAATGCTCTGGAATTCACTTCTGAGACTGTCCATTCGGAATTGTTAAAACACTTATCATTTCTTGCAATCCAGATTCTCCAACAAATTACTGCCATCAAATTACGTTGAAAAGGAGTGGTAAGACCGTCAAAAACTTTTACCCACCAGACATTAAATGGAATTTGACCAAAGCAATCTGAACGCAACATTAACTCAGAATGGAACCATATACTTTTTGCCAAAAAACATGAATAAAAAAGATGTTCAACTGATTCTTCAAATAGACCACAGATACGACAAGTCGAGGGAATTGAAGGACATCGAACTTGAAGATTCATACCCACTGGAATTCTGTTTAACAATAATTTCCATATAAAGATGCGAATTTTCGGGGGGACTTTAAGACCCCAAACACGGGACCAAAAATTTTCAGCAATAGACGAGAGATTAGTGGTAGAACTATGACCATTCACACTAGTAGATAACAATAGTTGAGAGGCTATATGGTACCCTGATTTGACCGAATAACGACCATTTTTAGTAAAGGACCATATTAATTTATCATTCAGAGATGGGTCAATACTCAAAGGAAGAGACATAATAACTTGAACATCAGAGTCTTGAAATAATTGGGAGAGTAAGGTAAAATTCCAATGGGGCGGATTGGGTAGTATAAGCTCACTTACTTGAGAAATATTAAACAAGACATCTGACCTGGGATTAGCCATGAATGGAAAAGTAGTTGGGAGCCATGGATCCTTCAAACAGTTGATCATAGAACCATTTCCGACTTGCCAACGTATACCTCTAAGTAACACCTCTCTTCCTTTAAGAAAACCTTGCCATGCCCAACTAGACTTATACGGTTTACGGGCTTCCAAAAAGGAACAATGTGGAAAATACTTCCCCTTAAAAATCTTATAAAATAACCCATCAGAAGGTTGACTCAACCGCCATCCTTGTTTAGCCAAAAGAGCTAAATTAAATGATTCCATATCACGAAAACCTAATCCTCCATCTTGTTTAGAAGCACATAAATTACGCCAACTAACCCAATGAATGCCAGATTCAGAATGATGTTGGTTCCACCAAAAGCGTGCCATCATGCCGTTCAACTCGTCACATAAACTCTTAGGAAGCTTAAAACACGACATAAGAAATACCGGAAGGGATTGTATAACTGATTTGATTAAAACTTCCTTACCACCCGGGGATAGGAATTTTTCTTTCCAGCCAAAAAGACGTGATGAAACTCTTAATTTAATTTCAGCAAACGTTTCTGTTTTCGACCTATTTATCACAGCTGGAAGGCCAAGGTATCGGTCTTGTGCTCCTATGTTGGAAATTCCCAATATTTGAGCTAGGTAAGGTCGTAGCCACTGAGGTGTATTTATACTGAACATGACACAAGATTTATCCAAATTTATCTGTTGTCCACTGGCATGACAATAACATTCTAGCAAAGTGAGGATCTTATCACATTCATCCACCGTTGCTTGTGAAAAGAGAATTGAATCATCTGCAAACAAAAGATGAGTAACTGTAGGACAATATCTCCCAATTTTGATGCCCAATAGACTCTGATGTTCATTTTCTTTGTCTAAAAGGTAGGAGAAGCCTTCTGCAACAATTAAGAATAAGAAAGGAGACAATGGATCACCCTGCCTAATACCACGGGTAGGGTTAATAACATGGGTAGGCTCTCCATTTACCATAACTGTATAGGTAACAGTTGACACACACTCCATAATCCAAGAGATCCAAAGTGGGTGGAAACCCAGAACAGTCATCATATGTTCCAAAAACATCCATTCAACCCGATCATATGCTTTACTTAAATCAAGTTTAATAGCCATGAATTGTTTATCTCCTGATCTCTTGTTCTTCATGTAGTGGATCAATTCATGAGCTATCAAAATATTATCAGAAATGAGACGTTCTTGAATAAAGGCACTTTGTGCCGAACTGATAATATGTGGCATAACTTGTTGAAGCCTTGAAGTCATCACTTTTGAGATAATTTTATAAAAGACCGTACACAAGCTTATTGGCCTTAAGTCTTTAACAGTACGCACGTTTTGAATTTTTGGAATTAAAACAATACGTGTCTGGTTAAAATTGCCCAAAAGTTTTCCAGACCTATGTAAGATTAAAATCATAATTTAAATATTAGTAATAAAATAAAAGATACAACTATCTTTATAGTTTTAATAATGACTTGTCTGAGCAAATAACTTTTAAGAGCATAAGCATGAAAAAGCATCAAAAAACTAATTCTTAATAATTTATATGAGAGAGTAAAAAGAATTATAGTTAAATATATTTAAATTGTTATTTTTGTTTTTATAAGACAATCAAACAGTGCAAATACAAAAATGAGTTCTTCAAATGAGGCAGAAAATGAAGATTTTGACCATAGTGTAAGTTTAGTTTATTATAGTTGAGTATTAGTAATAGCATATATTTGGTAAAACTGATAATCTGAACAAAGTACAAATTTTGCTATCATAGATGCTCAATAATAGATGTGTACTATTGTAAAGGTGTAATATTTATAAGATACATAGATTTAAAAATAAAATTAGACCTGTACCAATATAGAAGAGTTGGAAGTGAAATAATATACGGATATTTGACTAATAGAGTTTTATATCAATAAATCAATAAAACATGTTATTACTATGCCAATTGAGAAAGGTACCTTTTATGTATAAAGTATGTTTAAACATTAGACAGATGAACCGTTAAGATCAACTATATATATTAAAAGTAAGATTGTGAAAATTATATTAGAGTATTATATATAGAGGGCAATAACAGCAAAATAATGATAAATTTTCTAGACCAAAGATTGAAAACATGGAACAAATTGAGAGTTACAAAAATTAAGGACTCGTAGGTTAAGTTAGAAAGATGTTCAACGATCCAAAAACTTACTTTTAATGAAAAAGTCACTAAAACTTAAATTTATTACCTAAACTATATAGATTGAGTGATTAACAAAATAAGATATAAAGAAAATAAAGACAGAGGCAAATTTAAAGGAAAATAAATTTTACGAGCAGGAAGAGTGGAGTACCTGAAGAAGTCACGGACATTTAATATTATATCCTTCTTAATTAAATCCCAATATGTCTGAAAAAATTGTGCAGTCATACCATCATCTCCTGGTGAACCTGTCGGGTTGATATCAAAAACCGCTTTCTTAATTTCCAAATCTGTCACATTTGATATGAGAACAGAATTCATAGTAGAAGTCACCCGACAACGAAGACCATTTGTTACTGTATGGAATTGTGATGGAGAACAAGATGAAAAAATGGATATAAAATAATTTTCAATTACTTTCTGCATTTGTTGTGGATCAGAGGTCCATATACCATTCTCATCTTCTATTCCTTTTAAACGATTATTAATCGACCGTTGCCTCGAACATGCATGAAAATATGCAGTGTTAGTATCACTTGCTCTTCTTCCTTAGTTGGATTCATAAACCAAAACTGATTTCAGCAAATAACCACCACGACTACCATCAACAGTCACCTCCTTCATCATCTTCACCACCATCGCCAGCATAGTCGATCCACAACCTAACCCGCCGACAACAACGAAGGGTCTCCATTTTCTCCACCACCACCGCCGACAACATAAAAATATACATTAGAACACTACTGGTATCAAAATATAAATTGATGGCTGTTTCTTTTGAATTATTCAAATTCTTAGGTCTCTAGTTATTGATAATTTGAAGAACTTGGCAAGTCGGCTTTTCTTTTTAATTCATGATTCTGCAGATGCCTTTGAATCTGGGTTCTGTATCTTTTATGGGGTAGATGTGGTTTTTTAATTAATGTACCAAAAGTTTTCAGGGCCAATTTCAATTTTGGTTATAAACTGATTCATGTTCTTTGGATATTATAGTTGATATAAATTGAAGAAATTGGAAGTTAAAAACAAGAAAGCTTTAGAACAAATAGTAATTAATCTTTAACAAGGAAGTTAAAAACAATCAGTACCTGCTTTTCTTTGGATATTAAAGTTGACATAAAATAGAAAAATTGGAAAAATTATGTTTTGATTGGCATTTGTTAATTGGATGTTGCAGTGATGTGGATGCGGCAATATTAAATGTATTTTCCCCATTCTATTGCCTACGTTTTTTCCACAATGTCTGTCTTGAGTTTTATGAGATACCACTTATTCATAGCAAATTTCGTCATGTTATTTTAGAGGGACCGATTCATGTTCGATTTAATTTTATGCTTTCAATAGTAGATTTGCAAATCATGCTTTTCAATTGTTAAAAAGTCGGTTTAGATGATTGGCAGAGATTTTACTGATGAATTGAATTCATCTTTCGTATGTAGCGATGAATTAAGTCGTTTGTTGAGTTTTATTTTTCACTTTTAACTGACTTTTAGTTATATTGATTTTAATATTATTTTATCATATGTTTAATTAACCATAAATCAACTTATTGTCAACTTCAGATTTTTAAATATATAAAATACCATTATTTAAAACTTATTTGGTGCTCGACCTCTCTACACACGGATTTTTAGATATAAGCAATTTTTTTTTCAAGAAAAATAATTATTATTACCATATATCCATCATTTTTGGAATTCATATTAACCACCCCCTCCGGTAAAAAAAAATAATATTAACCCCCCCCCCCCCCCCCCTTAATAGTAAGATAAATTATTTTATACAAAAGAAAAAGATTTAATTTATTGATAATAAACTTCAAATAAAATAAATAGCAACTGAAAATCAACCGTATATCAACCAATTGACTTTTTTTTGCGACATTGTTCAAAACTACTATTACCATTGTCCTTTTTTAAGTTTGACAAGCGTCGATTTTGACTGTATTAATGAGTTATATATAATATGTTAAAACTTTTATTTTATAATTTGGCCAAGTTTTAAAGATTAATCAAATGTCAACCGAGAATCAACTAAATGTCAACTGAAAATCAACCAAATGTCAACTGAATATTAACTAAATGTCAACCAAAAATCAAACAAATATAAACTAAAGATCAACCGAATGTCCCAAAACTGAACAATTTTTGAAGGAAAAAATCAAACTAAGTTAAAGGAGTTCGATTGTTGGTTTAATCAAACAGAGTTAAATTGCAAATACAAAGTTGGATACATACCTTGATGGCTCTTTTGTTATCAAGTTTTATGAGAAAAGCTGCAATTTGAGGTTTTGGGTTCTCTGTAAGGGTATTTCTATTCTCGGGATCAACCTCTAATTCTGTCAATAATAAGAAAAATTAATAGAGAGAAGAGAAAAGGAATTGTTATTTCTAAAACATCGGGTATATGTTTGATTCATGGTATGAAATAGACATGAAATAATAAAATATCTATTTGTTTAAGAGGAATTTTTATTTCACAAAATCACGGAATGATACAATGGCTATGGTGTATGCTTCAAATGTTAATATTTGCTTTGTTGGTATATTATTTTGGTTTGTTTACCTAATGAAAAATTTGATTTGTTAACCTGATAAAACTACATGGAGGAAATGAACATTAAATAAATTTGAAATCAACTAGAAATAAACTTAACGTAAACTATCTTAAAAATAAAATAATTTTAAAATATATAGTGCATACATTTGCTATTTTATAATAAGAATTCTTTATTATGTATAAACCAAAAATTAAATTTAAGTATAGTCGATGCAATCTGAAAAGTAACTCGATGTAAACAAAAATTGATAAAATTTTGTTATTAGTTCAGTTAATAATTAATCATGTATTTGGATATTTAATTTATACTTAATACATATTGTTTTATGAATATACCGAGTACACATTAAGTTTATTTTATATTTACTTTTCAGCATGCTATCAATTAAATTTTCACTTAATCAATTTATTTCTGATGTTATAAATATATAATTTGAATAAAGGACTATATACATTTATTTGACATTTGATTGACATTCGGTTGATTTTCAAATGATATTTGATTGATTTTCGGTTGACATTTAGTTGTTCTTCAGTTGACATTTATTTTATTTTCGTTTGAAATTTGATAAATATTTAAAATTTGGCCAAATTATAAAAGAATAGTATCAACATATTAAATAAAATTTATTAAAATAGTTGAAATCAACACGTTTCAATATATTTGGTTGATTTTCAGTTGATATTTAGTTAATTTTAAATTTATTAATCAGTTATAAATGTTAAATACTCTTCCTATTTTGAAATAGTTATAGCTTTAGAATTTTTGTGTTGATTTTGAAATACTTGTCAATTTAAAATTTCAAGAATTCATTTATAACTATTTTTGATTTAAATATTTTCTTATTATTATTTATATAAAAATCATTACAAATCATGTTTGACAAATTGTAGAACCTAGTTCTACGTACCACTTTTTCATTTTAAGTTCTATAAATTGTAGTTTTGACTTCTTTCCCTGGAGGTTGATCAACGAACCTATCAAATTCGATAATCTTGTTTTAATTATGATCATCGATCTATAGCATAATAATAGATACATTGAATAGTAAATCATCAAAACAAAAGATCACTTTGCAATGCGTAGTTGGAGAGGTAACAATTTCTTCTTAATCAGGGCTACGAACAACTCTGTATTTCTCTTATGAAGTAAAAACTATAAATTCTTTATGTTCCTCTTCACTCTTCGTGGCGTACTTCGGCCATTCGGTTTTGTTAACGACTTAAAGTAGGCTGTCATTCTGCAAAATACAAAAATCAACTACTAATAGCCAATTCAATATGTATTCCAGCTCTAAATCATACATATACTGCTTTCCTACTACCTTCAATTTTGAGCAAGTCACCATACAAATCAATATCTCATGCCACCCCAAACATTATATGTAGAATCAATCACCAGCAATATATCTCATCAATGCATAAATAATACTACAAAAGTAAAGGCAATTTTTCACTTAATTACAAAAACATTTGATCTAAATTGAATAACACAGACAAGGTTTCGTTCTTTCTGTTATAAATCAAAATCATTCATGTCAGTTTAAATTAGGTGAATTAAGACTCGCTAAATTGGAATACTAATAATAATTACTCATAAAACCAAAGAATCAAGCTTTTACTTCAAAATTAATCAAAAATCAAAACCTAAAAAATGAAAATTCACCAAAACTCAATTGCTAAAAACTTAATTGAATACAAATTTGTAAGTAAATTAGACATTAATCAAGAACAGATATGCAATTAGAAATACCTGTTTTTGTCATCAACTTCATTTATGTTTTCTCTCTCTCGCATTTGCAGGTTCGACAACCACCGCCTGTAGAAGTCGACGACCACCGTCGGATGACTACCATCGGCTATAACACTCTCTGCTGAGCCATCTCGACAACTGTGTCATATCTTAAAGAAAGAAGGAATGAAATGATTATGCAGTAGCGTTGTTGTTGGGAAAGAGGGGCATACTTGTCCTATTTTATACACATCTATAGTAAGAACAATTTTAACCTGCAACTGTATCGGCAAATATAAATGCATTCTATTATCATGTGCATAAATTTAATTCAAGATTTGTATATATTTTTATATCAAATATTAAAACTAACATATTTCACTTCTAAAATTAGAAATAAAATTTAAAAGAATTAGAGCGCATATAAATATCAATAAAAAAATTGTTCTACAAAATTATTGGAACAAATAATACTTCCCTGTAGAAGGCCCTCGCCCAAATCATATTTAAGCATCCGAAATGGGCATCTCAAAGACAACTCTCAAACTCTAATTGCTAAAAATTTAAGTTTATGATTGGTTTCATCAACTGCTGTCACTTGTTTAATGTCAGTGATGAACATAACATCAAAAAATTCATAATCATTTCAACCATTTTTCAGGCAAGTTCATATATAATGAATATCATTCTAAGCATGTACAGTAAATGCAGAGTTAACTCTATCATCGAATGATGTACCTAAAAATAAAAGACCAAGTGAAGTCGTTTGAAGAATCCGCGAGTCGAAATGTATCAAACTTCCTTCATCAATTGTAAAAACTATCCAATTTAAACTCTATACATTTCGAGCAAAAGGGAACAATCCCCTTCTGACAAAAAAATGCTGAGAAAATGATCGTCGTTCTTTCTGAACTATATTTTATATATATATTGCAAGGCAGAATTACTTTTGAAAAAAAAAATGAAATTCTGCCATTCATCAAAACCTTCCAAAAAACTGTACAGCGGATCAAATACCTTTTCCGCAATGTGTTTTCACTAATTTCAACCTCATGCCTCCGGCAGATGGTAAATTACAGTAACAAGTATACAATGAGGTCAAGCAACTCTTCGGTAAAAGAGGACATAAGCAGCAGATGTTTTAATTCTGTCTTCATTAACAGGAATAACGCTGTCATCGTCGAATTCATACCACCTACCTTGACCATGCTGCATACACATTAACAAAATAAAATATTTGTAAATAATTATTGCATGTGATATATACTAAAGACATCTGCACAAACTCTCATCAAAGTAAAAGAATATGAGAAAAAAAACAGCAGTTACATCAATAAATGCAGTATAATGACCACCTCCCATGCATCCATAATGGTTAATTATTGCATACAGCTCGTAAAACCTGTCCATCCTCCTCGCGAGAAATGTAATTTGAAATATCAAAATCACGTATTGGGAAATCGACATGAGTTTCGAGCTTATTCTTATTAAATCGACTGTATGAGAACCTCTTTAAGTGAACAGCCAATATTTGATGACCAAAAAGGCTTATGAGTGCATAGGAAGGAAATCAACAAAATTAAACAAAGTCACAATCCTGTTGACAGGATTCAGAGGACCGCACATCTTTCTATTGAGAGCAAAATTTCTAATGGTAAAGATCGGAAAAGGAGAAAGGGATCAAAAATTGGCAATATTATTCAACATAGTAAATGTCGATCTTTCGTATGACGCCATCCCGGGGAGACTTGTTCTCCATGATTCGGCAGCTGTAACCAGCATAAAAGCACTCACCATAAAAATACCAACAAGCAAAGAAATCATCACTTTACGAGGAAATCAGGAGATCGCCCGACAATGCTACAAATAGCCGAATCGTTTATAAATTTTACAATCGAGAAAATGTTAAAACATGACATTGGAGAAAAAAGACTACAAACTTAAGAGCCCAATGCTGAAGTTGAAGCTGGATGAAGAAAAGAAAGTGGAGCTAAGGGCCAAAATAGCCCTTAAAATCAAAAAATAAATTATTGCTACCCTGAAGAAAAACACAGAGACATTCGCCTCAAAAGCCTCATAAATAATTGAGTGCAACTATCACCCATGAACTTAACGTGTACGAAAATGTGACGCTAGTCAGGCAGAAAAAAAAATTCTTCGTAGAAAAACAAAAAATATTTGCTGACGAAGTAGAAAAATTGATGAAAGCTGGATTTATTAAGGAAGTTCATTACCCTGAATGGGTCGCCGATATATTAATTGTGAAAAAAACAAACGGGAAAAATCGAATGTGTGCAGATTACACCTATTTGAATAAAGCATGTACAAAGGGTAGCTACCCGCTACCGGACATAAATCAACTAGTCGACTCAACGGCGGGACACCCTATGCTAAGCCTCGCTGACGCATCACATGGTTATCATCACATACTTATGAAGGATGAAGATAAAGTAAAAACGTCATTCATTACTGACGGGGTAACATATTACTATAATACAATGCCCTTCAGTTTGAAAAACGCCGAAACCACATACCAGAGGCTCGTGAACTTCATGTTTAATGATGAGATTGGAAAGAGAGTTCAAGTATATGGAGACGACTTGATGCCGTTATGAATCGAAGAATGAAAATTCTTGGGACTCATGATATCCTAAAGAGGAATTGAGGCAAACGCAGAGGCGATAATGGACATGACACCTCCGAAGAATAAAAATAAAATTCAGAAACAAGTCTCGTTTTTGTATTTCCAGCCTCGTTTAAACTCAAAATTAGGCCCTGTTTTATTTTTATAATATCTCAGACCTATACTAGTTAGCATTAGCTTGCCATTGCAGATCTTGTGGACTTCCACATCATCATAGGCTTCAAAGCCTAAGCCTGCTGGACAAGCAACTTCCAAACTAGATTTTGTTCGTTTAAACTCGGAATTTAACCTGGTTTAGCCCATCAGACTTGTATTGAACAGAGGAAGAACTTATATGTTCTGCCTGGATCCTGAATCTGACTGCATAGAAAAACAGATAATAGACAACTGTCAGACACTCTAAAACTTTAAGGTTTAAAAGTATTTCTAACCTATATGTATATCACCTGCAAAGAGTATATTTATATTGTTTATCGCTTTCCAAGTATGTCCAGATCCACTATTTAACAGGCTTAATCAGAAAATCATGTTAATTAGCTTTAAATCAAACAAATCACTTATAAATTTTACAACTACCATGAAAATTTAACTAGAGGTTGTATAGACTTTCAAAATGACATAACTAAAAACAATCTCACATATACACCAAATTTAAAATTTGTGCATGCAAAATGAAATTTTTTACAGATCTGCTCCTCCTCCTTTTTTCGGGAAAAATTAAAAAAAAATATTTTTAATAAAAATTTATCAGGTTTTGGTAGCGGATTCATAAACGAAAAAGTACAATGGTGATTCGAAAGTTTTTTAAATAAAAAAATTTACAACGATTACTTTTTAGGATTTATTTGAATAGTTTTAAAGTTGAAGGATTTGTTTATATTTTTACAAATAGAAAAAAAGTATAATATAACCTTTCTAATTTTTTTTATATTTGCATCCTTTAATTAATTAAATTGTCAAAAGATTAAATCTTGGGATACAATTGAAAACAAAAAATCAAAAAAAAGGTACATATGAACTTTTTCCTAGGTCAGGGTATAAAAGAAAAACTACAAGGTGGATTTTTTTAGAGAAGATTAGGATAATACTCTAGTTTTTAAAATAATTTGATTTCCTACCTTAGTAAGGAAAAGATAAAGAAAATACCTCATCATTCTAATGCTTTTATATTTTTTTACTCTAAAGCATGTTTATATTATAATTATACCTACTTTTTATTAACTTTTTACTCTAAGTATATATATATTTACTTATCATATGACAACTGTCATATTTTTAATATTTCTCTCTCTTCCCTCTCTCTCTCTCTCTCTCCTTCTTCCTCTTCTTCTTCTTCTCCTCCTCTGTTTCTTTTTTCTTCTTCAATTTTTTCTTCTTCTTTATTTCTTCTCCATTATTCTTTCTTCACCGTTCCTTCATCGCTTCGCCGCCGTTTCTTCATTGCTCCACCGTCGTTGCATTGTTCATTCATATTTTATTTTTTTCTTTAATTCATGGTGATTATTGCGGTATTTTAACATTCAGATATAAATAAATTACTCTTGAATTTGTTTTCAATTTTAGATCTAAAAATCTGCATGAAAAAATGTTATTATGATGAGAAAAAAAACGATTTTCTGCATAAAAAACAGCATCTGATTATCATATGATTATCATAACACTACAAAAAAATGATTTTTTTATATAAAAAAAACAGTATCTGATTATCATATGAGTATCACTGTATTATCATGTTATTATCATAACACTGCATAAAGAAAGATTTTCTACAAAAAAATTGATTATCATGTTGTTATCACTGTATTATCATCTCGTTATAATAATATAATCATATGATACCGAGATGATAATGTATTATTGTACCTAAATGATAATGTTATGACAATGACATGATAATAAAGTTATGATAACAGTATGATAATATGATACCTATATGAAAAAAAAGTTACATAAAAACTATGATAACGAGATCATAATGTGGAGAAAATAGTATGATAATGAAGTATAATTAGGTCATATTATCATACTATTATTTGCACCTTATCATCGGTTATCATATTTTTTGTAATTATTTTTTTCATACATGTATCATATTATCATACTATTATCTTCACATTATCATCTCGTTATCATAATTTTATAATTATTTTTTCATACAGGTATCAAATTATCATACTATTATCTTTACATTATCATCTCATTATCATAATTTTTCTGTAAATTGTTTACATATATGTATCATATTATCATACTATTATCATAACTTTATTATTTTATTATCATCTTGTTATCATACTGGTGTCATGAATCTTTTTATAATTATATTTTCACGTACGTTATCATCCAGTTATCATAATCTCATTATAATTCATTATCATCTAGTTATCATTATCGTACATTGTATTATCATAACCTTATCATAATCATATAATGTTATGATAATATAATGATAACAACATGATAATCAAACGCTGTCTTTTAATAAAAAAATTGATTTTTTCTGCAGAGTTATGATACTTCCATGATAATGCAGTGATGATACTCATATGATAATCAAAAGCAGTTTTTTTTTTCAGAAAATCATTTTTGTGTATAAAAACGTTTTTAATGCAGATTTTTAGATCTAAAATTGAAAAAAGTCAAGAATAATTTATTTAGATCTGAAAGTTAAACAATCGTATTAACCCATCACGAGTCGAGGAAAAAACGCTAAAATTAAATACGAAAAACGGCTGAGCAGCGGCGGAATGATGGCGGAGCGACGGCGGAATGATGAATTAACGATGAAGAAGTAGAACAAAAATGAAGAAGGTATAAAGAAGAAGAAGAAGAAGAAGAAGAAGAAGAAGAAGAAGAAGAAGAAGAAGAAGAAGAAGAAGAAGAAGAAAAAAGAACAGAGAATGAGAAGAAAAGGAATGGAGAAGAAAGAGAAAAGGAGAGAGAAAAAAAGAAAATAAGTGACAGTTGTCACTTAAGAGTGGAAACAATATGGTTAGAGTAAAATAATAATAAAAGATATGTATAATTATAATATAAATAGGTGTTAGAGTAAAAAAATAAAAACATTAAAATGGTGAGGTATTTTCTCTATCTTTTCCTTGTTGAGGTAGGAAATCAAATTATTTTTAAAAATAGAGTATTTATCCTAATTTTCTCATTTTTTTTAAGTAATTAGGCCCTTTAAAAACAAGATAAATTTGCTAAAATGACTAAAATTATAAACATGCATATTGTCAAAATATTTTCGTGCACATCAAAATTAGTAGGCTTAAATGCACAAAAAATCACAAACTTTCGCGTGTTTTTGGTATTTAACACGAATTTTTAATTTTGGCATATAAATACACAAACTATCAATTTTTTGCATATATGACCAAGTTTCCATTTTTGGTGAAAAACGGTGCCGTTTTAGGTATAAAACGTTGCCGTTTTAGGTAAAAAAACGGTGCCGTTTTATGTCAAAAACGGTGCCCGCGTTATATATGCAAAAAATTGATAGTTCGTGCATTTATATGTCAAAATTTAAAGTTCGTGTCAAATACCAAAAACACGCGAAAGTTGATAATTTTTGGAGCAATTAAGCCAAATTAGTATCAATATTACTCAAAGGTTTATGTTTCCATCTTACAAATGAAACAAATTCATTAATCTAATTTGAAGTTAAACTAATCAAAATTTGAATACGTGTCACTCTTTAGATTCAGAAAGTGAAAGTAAAATCCAAAGGTTCGTCTGCCTAGCAACATGCTTTAAGTGCTCCTTATTCTATTACTGTGTATTTTATGATCAATTTACTGTTAGACATCAAAACATTAGTGAAAGAACCAAAAAATTTAAAGAAGCAACAAGGGATTCCAATTTTGGTGTTTAGTAAATGGCGTAATTTTTAATAATTTTTTACTTCTCCAAGTCATAACCTTCATATTGAAAAAAAAAAACACAGGTTAAACAAACAATCCAATTCCAAAAGAGAAAATAATGAATTAACGAAAGGTAAGGTTAGCCCTTAAAGGTTACACAATGAAAAATGTCTAATTACATAAACATTTTACTGTTACCAGTTATACTACTATGCTTCAAAATTCATTTAACCATCGGTTGTGATAACTCTGGTCCCCTGGATATGGAGTTTTCCATCAAGTATTAGAAACTTGAAAAAAGCCGAAATAAGAACACTATTTCCTTGCGTAAGGCGTAACGCATACAGCAATAAACTAAAATTATGGAGTACTTGCCTCCTCATAATCATAATCTACACTCATGCTATATGAAGGTCAATAGGAACAGACTATCTAATTTCTATAATGCAAGCTAAAAACACAACGAAATTGTAAGAAACAAAACTCAAAAACATCAACAAGTAACCTGACATTACAAGTGATAAACCCAAGAGTTCAAGAAGCGTCAAGAGTGTACTTCAAAACAGAACAAAATTGCAGCATAAATTGTAGATAAGTTGAGAGATGATAACGTAAATGTAGAAGAACATAGTTCCAAGAGACAAATCAAAATACAAATCGAAAATGGAATGCCCCTAATACTTTCCATAAATCACTAACACTGACTGTTTCGACGACTCCTCCAAATCTTATATTTTTTCATTCCTAACTTTTAGAGGACTGCTTTTCCTTGGACTTTTGAATCTTGAGAACCTTCTTCACTATCTTCTGCTCTTCAACTAAAAAGGCTCGAATAATCCTGCAAAATAAGATTCACTTCAAACCATTGCAGTGCACACAACATAATATCAAGCACAAACAAGAACTTTGGATTCCTACAGTTAATGATAACAGACCTTTCTCTGACAGCACCACCCGACAATACACCTCCATAAGCCCGATTGACAGTCCTCCTGTTCCTCGACAATCTCGACCTCTTATATTCTGCAGGTCTCAAGTGAGGAATCTGCAGACATGCACACAAATGAATCACAACTCCAATAACACTCATTAAACAAAAACCCGAAAAACAAGAAGACATCACATATCCCAGCTAACTAAACATCCTACAGTCTACGACTTTCTAAGTAGCACAGACACTTCATTCAAACAATGTTTCCCATTTCATAAACACGTCATTTTAAACATCGGAAACCTTAGAATAAGGTCATTTTGCGGTATCTATGTCCAAGTCTCCCATTCCCCATGTCAATTTTCATGCTGCTAGCCTTTCGGCATTATAGCTCAGCGATTATTATTGATAAATTACAATCAAACTATCCAACGATAACAGTAATAGCAGCTTGTAAGTAAAATTGAAACAGGACAGAGATTGCAATTATAGAAAACATACGCCTTGAATCCTCTTGCCGGTGACGGGGCACTTAGGACCGCTTGCTCTCTTTTTGGTGGTCTGATACACCAGCTTTCCACCTACAGAGCAAATTAAAATAATGTCAATTGAAAGTGAAAATTAAACCGTAAAATCAGATCAAAAGTGAAATGGGAAGAATACCAGGGGTTTTGACGATCCGGTGCTGGTTTGATTTAGTGGCATAGCTGTGCCGCTTCCTGTACGTGAGTCTCTGCACCATTTTCGATCTCTCTGCTCTTCTAGGGTTTGGTTTCCGAGTGCAGGAGCTGTGCTTCAACAGAGAACAAAGGTTTTTATTGAAGTAGCCCTAGATCCTACGGTTTTTGTTCCATTCAAAATCAACGCTTCAGATTTGCTTCCACCAGGGCGTGTCAACGGGCCCGGCCCGGCCCAATTTAGACCAAATTCCACCTCAGGTTTCAATGTGTTATCAATTTTTTTTTCCCAAAATGTGTTATTAATTGGTGGTGGATAATTATACAACACAACCGTTACGCCATGTAATTCGTACAAACCAATTATGCGTTAGTCATATTGAAAATTGAATGATAAAAAATAAGTAATAATTAAAAAAATTCCTATCGCAAATGCTCATTGTTTTGATGTAAAAATGACGTGGCAAACGGTTGCATGGGATAAATACTCGGTTCGGTTCAATTTTTTTGCCTCCAAACTAAAAGTTCGGTTCGGTTTGAAAATTTTTCAAATCAAAAATCGAAAAAACAGAAAAAATTTCAACCAAACCGATGCTCATCCCTAATTTCACACATTCAATATTTGATCTACTTTAATAAAAAAAATTATCATATTTTTATCATAAAATATATTCCTTCCGTCTCAAATTCATGGACAATTTAAAATAAATATTAATATTAAAAATAATAATAAAATGAATTATTTTATAAAAAATAGTACACTTTCTTATTTATTATAGTTTTGTATTTTAATATTTTATGTGTTGTTTTTAATAAATCCAGTATAGTTAATATGTATATATATAATTAAGCATTCAAGTAATAAATTACTGCCTATCATTTAAAACAAAAAAAATAGAAACAACTGTTAATTTAGGACGGAAGTAATATAATTTTATAAATTTATGTGACATACAAAAGAGGTATAAAAAAATTAGTATTAATAAAATATTATTTATTTAGAAATGGTTAGTTTAGGCTCATGAGCTTCTATAATTCATATTCGAGTTTGGCTCGAAATGAAGTTGGAGTAGCTCAAATTCAAGCTCAACCTGAATTTTTTTGAGTTGATTTTGAATTTTTTTCAAGTCGATTTCAAATAACCTATGAATATCCCAATCGTTTACACTTTCAAGGATGATTATTAAAAACTCTAAGGATAACGTCAAAATAATTAAGTCACCCTATTTAGAAAATTATAAATTATACTCTTTGATGTTTACTTAAATTCACTAATACGCTAGGCATCAAATTATTTGACTGTGCATTTAATTCCTCTCACAAGTATTCCCTCCTCTCCAAGTAAAAAAAAACCATTAATACTAGCATCAGCCAACTATATGACTTGTGTTAAAAATAAAGTTCAATTAGATATATATATAAAACTTTTTTTTTTATAAAATCCATAAAATCATAAAAATTAGATAAAATTTTATAAAATAGTTTTTAGTAATTCATAAAATTATATTCCCTCAGTCAAAATAGATTTAGTTGTCTATTTTCATATTATCATATAGTTTTAAAAAACACAATTAATTCTATAAATTTTTACACTTTTTTTCTACTTTCTCTATATACCCTTATTTAACATATATAGTCGTAGAAACCTTATTTACTTATAGATATCATTATAGCAATAAATACAAACAGAGACAATATAAAACAATTAATTTTAAATAGAGAAAGTAGACAAGAGTTTTGAAAAAAAATCGAAAAAGTGGACAATTCTATTAGGACGGAGGGAGTAATATGTATAATTATGTTATTTTTAATTAGCATACTTTTAGTAAGGCTTAGTCATCTAAAATACTTCCATTTTTTTCGTTTACGGACCAAACTTTTAAAATTTTCAATTTTAGCCCATTTTTTATTTTTTTACTTTTAATTATAGTCCATTACTCAAATTAAATTGACTTCTTTAAATATGTTGTTCATATTGCTTCATATTGTTCTAATTTATCATTTTACTATAAAAAATTCCATACATGAAGTAATATAAAGTGTATTGAATTTTTATCCATTCAAATTTGAGCGGTGATCTATAATTAAAACTGAAAAATAAAAAAGGGCTAAAATTGAAGATTTTGAAAGTTTGGCTTACAAACGAAAAAATCTGAAAAATTTGAATATTTGAATATTTTTAGCCTGTTAAGCCTTTTATTATTAGTAATAAGTATAAATATTTAAAAAAAAAAAATTGGAACCCCCATTTATGATTATGAATATTTATTTTTGCCTTGTTGGGCAAAATCACTTGGGTTTCCATATTTATGATATTCTCATTTTTAGTTTTTGAAGTGGAAGATTCCATTATTCCATTAGTTTTGCAAGCAAATTAGCATGTTGTACAGAGATTAATTTGAAGCTGTTTTTGTAATTGTTGTCACTTTTAGTTGTATTTATTTTCACCATACTTTTGAGTCGTCTTAGAAACCTCATTTTTTTTGGTTAGTTAAAAAAATATGCTAATTGATTTTATTTTTCTGCAGATTCAAGATATAAATGAATTATAAAGTATTTAGATTTAAGCTTTAATGAATTTAAAGGTGCTCAAATTCATGAATTCCTTAATGGATTTCACAATTTGCGCTATCTTGATTGCTATGCAGATTCATTTGGTGTTTCGGGATCTTTTTCAGAGCTAAGTGCAGATAATCTGCATTGGATTTCAAGTCAGTCTTGTTTGAAATACTTGAACAATGCATATGTTAAGCTAAATAATGTAAGCCAACATTGGCTGAACCGTTTTAACAAGCCTCATGTGCTGCGCGCTGACAGTACTTCCCGAGGGGATTCGGCTCATCGAAGTAAGTTCATTTTTGTTTCTAATGTTTGGTTTATTCATCTCACAGCTATTAATTCAACCGGAGCCAATGCAACTCATAATTATGGGTTGAATTCAGAATGTATGCTTGTGCCAAGCAGTGAAAATGAGTTGCTCCACTTTTATTGCAACTATTTCTTATCCCAGATTTTATCTTTTCGTGCAGTTGAGGGTTTTGTCGGAAAGGGGTTTATTATATTAAGAAAGTTTTGTACCATGCAAAGGGAAGATCTTGAGTTATGGTAAAACTCGGGTGTCGTCTGACAATTGTTTTGAGGGAGACAACACCTAAAAAAGAGGCCAAGATTGTCAAGCTGAGAGTGATAATACTGCAGAATTGCATTTGGCCAATGTGTTGGAAAGGAGAAATTCTTATGTGAACCTAGTTTACCACGTAGGATTATGAATCATCCATTAAATATATGACACGTGACGTAATTACGAGCCACTCTTCCTTGCAGTGCTTGATTGGTCAACTCTAATATTTTGATGTAGCTAGATAGTAAGTCATTGCATCCCCAAATACTAACACTTGATTACAATAGTAACTAAATAATTATTCCCCAAATCGATATTACAGATTTAATTAAATTTGCAATGGCCATAAAAAAACAGAAATATTCCATTTGGATTGAAATAAATGAATTGGAGATGTAAACAATGTTCATAAAGTAAAGTCAATAATATATCAATCAACAAAGTTGTCTAATAAATATGCAACTCTAACACAGCAAAAAAGTAAAGGAAATCAGTCCATGTCAAACCAAAAGAGCTTCCCCGCCTCTGGTGGATAATGAGGGATATGGCTGTTCCGACGAGTGAAGACTTGCCGAATATCAGCATCCTTCTGAATTGGCTTAGAAATATCAGAAACAGTTAAATAACCATCAGCGGTGATCAAGTAGAGGCACGGTTTCCCTTTCCCCAAATAAGAGATGTTATTTCCTACGAACCATGATGTGTTCTTGATTTCACTTTCGGACAATAACTCCCACTACATCTTCGCCTCATTTAATTTGTAAAATGTCAAGTCGAGTATCCGCTTTGGTTTGTGTTTATTCTTCCGCAAATACTTGAAATCCATGTCCACTCGGCGGATCTCTCCTTTATCATCCGAAATTCTTGTGTAAATGCCTTGTTCGTTTGATGATGGTATTTTCATAGGCGTATTTTTCCATTGACGCCTTTTCATATCGTATATCTTCACGCAGTTTCTTTCATCGACGCAGTAGATTTTTTCTCGGGTGACACACAGAGACGAGATGTGTTCTTTGAAGTGGAGACTCGTATCCAATCGGGCATAATTTGTCCAAGAATTATCTCCTGGACACCATTTTCGTAGAATAACTATACTTGTACCAGGTTGAAGTAGTTGAAGTAATAGATTAGCAACCAGTAATACTCGGGCTTGCCATCGACTACTGAAATAGCAAATCGATAAATGTAGGTGCCAGTATCAGGCACCCAGATTTTCTCCTTGGTGATTGGATTAAGTAAAAACATCCTGGTTTGCTCATTGTAGTTGTAGTTAGAGTCCGTGGCCGCCAGTAACCATCCATTCCTCGAGCATAAAGGAAGATTGGATCGATGATCGAATACGTTTGTATCAATGCAGATCTTGTGCGTCGTTCGAGTTGAAACTCGAATAAAATCCAGATGATCATGGTCGCTTTTGTTCAGCATCAAAACCCAGGGTGTTGTATCCTTACAGTGGCTGAGCTTGGTGGGCAGATTGGTGAAAGCATGTCTGAAATCCTTGCAAACCGCCGCTAATCGAATCGTATCTATCAAGTGTAGTTTTTCCATTATCACCCAAATTATCCGCTGGTGCTTTTTTCCAACCTTCAAAATCATTATTACTGCCCATTCTGATCATGTCAAGTGAGAATTTATTTTTGTGAAACTAGCCGTGTATATATATAGGCATAAACAGTTATTTAAGATAACTTGTTGGTTTATAGAATCCTTTTAGGATTCGAAAAATTTATCCTAATGAATTAAGGACTGTTCAGTTAGAGCCCCACGGAGAATTGGACTCAATTAATTTGTTGTGATATATTGTGCATATTGACGCCACTTGGTTATGCTCTACACCCCCTATTGCCATCTTCAACGCCCTCTTCTTTTTTCTTTTGGCCAAACATATCTTTAGGTTTCTGCACTATCATTTTTTTCAACTTGGATTCTTGCACTCAAAACCGTTAATAATATATCCTACATTATCAAAAACATATATTTTAAGTCTCTATTGTTGCGCGAGTTAACCGAATGTGAACGACTTTAACAATTAACAGAAATAAAATGCATATTTGGGTCCCTACATTATAAAATCAAGTCCTTTACTATTAGAAACATCTATTTTAAGTCCTTTTGTCATATAATTCAAATAATATTAATTTTTTTTATTTAATTTAATTTAATGCTATTAATTGTTTTTAGCGTTCCCAACGCTAAAATCTAATATTAAATCTTAAAAATTTAAATTTATTAATTTAATTTAATTAAATAAATATTTTTAGATGTACAATTAATTTTAATTTTTTAAACAATTAAATATATTAAAAACTGTTTATCTCCCTCGAAACCTGATTTTGGTTGGTTTCGAGGAAGTTGGTTCGTCCGTCTTCCTTCCATGGAGAACCAGGGTGTTCGTCTTTCATAGGAGAAAGACGACTGGTTCGTCTTCCTCCTACGGAAGACGAACCAAATCTGGTTCGTTTTTCTCGAGACAAATCAAGATCGGTTTTGAGTAAGACGAATGATTTTAATAAATTTTAAAAAAAAAAATTATATTTAAAAAATTTGTTTTGATTTAGTTAAATTAATTAATTTTGAAATATTAAGATTTTAAATTAGATTTATAGTGAAAGGATTCAATTGGCAAAATAATTATAGTGTAAATATAGCGAGTTTCGGGAACAAGATTGTATATCTCACTCTCCAATGGAATGACATCAATGGAATGATATTGAGGGATGTAAATTGAAGACTTCTGATACTGTAGAAAATATTTTTTTAACGTTTTTGAGTGTGGAGATCCAAGTTGAAAAAGATGATAATGCATAGATTCAAATATTGGTTTGACCTTTTATTTTCTCAAACTAATCATAAAAATATGAAAAGTCTCATTCATCAAAAAATAAAAATAAATTACGGATGGTATTTTCTTTTTGTAACAAAGTTTCACTCTTTCAAAAACACGTGATTTGTGCTACATTATTGCAAAACATTTAATTTGGAAAATTTACATGTTTATATAAAAAAATTAAAAAAAAGTTGCAGATTTTATTACAAAATATATCTCATATTTTTTTTAATTTTATATTTTTACTCTCGGTATTTAAAAGTTAGGGTTAATGTCTTGAAACCCGCCATCTTTTAAACTTTTTTAGGTTTCACCCTCATATTGTAAAATCGTTGATTTCACCAAATTACCGTTTTCAGTTTTCAATTCCATCCAAAAATATTCCATTGACCTTTTTTTTCATTCGGAAAATATTCAAATTAATACCTTATATTTTAACATTTATTGTAAATAGACCTTAATGTTATAATTAGAATAAAAAACCAGTTTCTCCATAATTTAAAATCTTAATTAATTTAAATAAGTTCTTTTAAATATAAAATTAATAATTTAATTAATTTTAAATAAAAATTTAGACAAAAATATTGAGTTTGTTTTTTGAAAAACCATCATTCGAGTCGAAAATGATGGAAAATCAACCACTGCCGGACAACCTCCCAGCGCCGGACAAACTCCCTGCTGCCTAATAATCTTGTTCGCTTGGGTTTAGACGAAGAAGACGAATATCTTCGTTTATATATCTTTCACTAATAGAAAATAGTTGATCAACGACAGATTCAAAATTCATTGCTAAAAATTTGCGGGCTGAAGCGACATAACGATTTTTATTTCGCTTTTAGCGACGCTAAAAGTAATGCATTTAGCGACAATTTTTCCATCTGTCCATAAATGCGTCACTATTAGCGACAGATTCCACAATCCGACGCTAAAAGTATTATTTTTATTAAAAAAATGGTTAAGGTACAAAAATGGACCTAATGTTTACCCGTGGCTCACCCAGCCCCCTAACGTTTTTCGAGTCTCAAAAATAATCCTAATATTAACAAAGTGGGACAAATATACCCTCCGTATAACGGTAGCGTGTTTGAACGTTAACTCGGCTGATGTAGCATATAATTAGCCGTTGTCCTAATATTTTTCGAGTCTAAAAACTGATTTTTAAAATAAGAGGTACCAAACTGTTAATTATGGTATATCTAAAGGACCTCAACATAATTTGTTCATTTTTAAACTTTAGATAAATAGCTGATCGAGATTTATATTATATAATCTTTAAAAATATTGCAATCAATTATAAGAGTTAATATATTTATAAATTTAACATAAATTTTAAAATTTTAATAATTGAAAATATAATTTAAAAATTATTATAATTCAGGATTTCAAATAATTTTTTTTCTGGAGATCCTATAATAATAAAATGATAATATAATTCAAGAAATTAATTTGCAACAACTTTATGACTAGTAATTATATCTCTTATGCAATTTGTCTATTTACAGTTTCTACTGAATTTCTCATTTTCTCAAGTAAATAAATCATCATACATTAAAAATGAGTATCTCATTTTCCTTTTTTCTAGTTATGAATTTTTTTTATCATCTTTGAAATTTAGATATTAGATATGCCTAGTGATGTCAACCCACTTGATTAAACTGTTTCTAAATTTCATCAACAACATGCTATTTTTTTTAATTTTCAACCAAAGGATGAAAAATGATTATTGAAAAGTTAAGAAATTAAATAGGGTATGCCATTCTTAACTATTATGTTTAATATTAGTAAGAATAATATGTTTAAATGTGAGTCTTTTGAATATAAAATTATAATATGCTTTTTTTTCTAGTTTATTTTTGAAAAAAAAAACTCAATGAGTTGTGTGAACTAAACAATAAAAAATAAAAATAAAAGACTTTCCCCGGCAATTGCTAAAATCGCCTCCATACCGTGGGGCGCCCAGATAAATGTCGGTGCTGGGACGGCATTAAAAGGGCAGTTACTCCTTGTACAGAGCAACAAAACCGCCTTTATATATTCTTTTCGTTGCACTGAGATAATCAGCTCAGCTCATCCGTTTTTCATTTTGAAGAATGAACTGAGTTCATAATCAGTTACCTTGTACTTGAAGTTATTGCAGCAGAAAGTTAAATCAGCAGCAGATCAAAGTTGCAAACAAGATCATGTATGGTAAATAGATAAGTAGATAGTTAACTTTTCTGTTATATAATCAGTTAGGATTCTCAATTCTGTTAGTTAGTAATTAGTTAATTAGACTTCCGTTATGAAATAGTATGTGACATATCAAATACCATATGCTTAGCATGAATCTGACCCTCTAACTGTACTTATCCATAGAGTATAATTTCTGAGATTATTAGTCTAAGATATACAACAATGAGTTAAAAAACTACAAAATATAAAAAGGATACAAAATTACAACTCAATCTAAATGGCGCCTAACAACTTTGCCATAATAGTCTTTCTTGGCATGTCGGCTGGCCAGCGTTGGGTGATTCAGCGGAATCCCGGTAAGATTTCTACGACTCGGAGGACTGCTGTCCTAGTTATATCGCATACTCGTGAACGAGTGTGCATAAAAGATGCAATTTCATCTCGTGGTGCACCTCCCACCATAGCATGGACGAGGCCTCTCTGGCAGATGTAAGTTGGTGTGTCTTGTCGGCTAAAAAACAGAAAACTAATTAAGTTACAATTAATGACAATGAAATTTAAAACAAAGAGTTTAATAGAAAAATTAATACCAGAAAGTAGCCTCCATCCTCTTCCAGGTCTGCATCCACCTCCGGGTCGGCGGCCTGATCAACCTCTGGGTTGGCAGCCTGTTTCAGTAGGCTTCACTAATCAAACTAATACACATATAAACAATTCAACATCTTAACGAGAACAAAAACCATAGTTTTGAATTCTTATACTGGTTTCCAATGTGCCAAAGAGAGAAAAGAACTGAAAGTAGTTACAATGAAACCATTTACAGAATATGATAACATTCACATACAATTTCAAAAGTAGCGGCATTATTCTGCGATTTGCATTCTTTTCCGATTTAGGAAAATAAGAACAGAATTATTCAATAAACAAAAGTAGAAAACTAATAAGTTTTTAATTAATGAGTAAGCAAATTTGAAAACATGAAGTTTAATAAAAAAAACTAATACCAGATCATCCTCGATGTCTGCATCCTGATCCACCTCCGGGTCAGTAGCCTGAACCACCTTCAGACAGGGGCAGACATAGGAAAAGCGTACGGTGGGCAACTGCCCACCTTATAATTTTGAGTCCCTTTAAAAAACATTGATATGGAATTGAAAAATATGATTTTGTGTCACGACCCAAAATATTGAGCCGAGACCGGCGCTAGGGAACGGGAGTGGCAGCTCCGAAACCCGTAGCAAGCCTAAAACCACTATCAATTTTTCGCAAATATAATACAAATACATTCACATACGGAAGCTAATATATACATATAACATATAACCTGAGGATCTTCTTCTGACTCTTCTTCTAGATCCTCCTCTGGATCTTCCTATGGATCCTCTTCTGGATCTTCCTCTAGATCCTCTTCAGTTTCCTCACTATACTCTATCTCTGGTGAATGTTTTCTGCCTCTGACCCTAGAAGAGCTACCAATCTCTGATACTCTGACATGTAACCATTCTGATAAATCTCTGGTGATCTCCTAATATCTATGTGGAAGCCATTCTGGTGGACATCATATGGTCCGCCTACTTCATAATGAAACCCGTTTTGAAATATAGGAGGCGCTTCCTCTCGTTCTTCTGCAGCATGTAGCTGAGCTCCGTTCTGCCCAGACATGCTGAAAGAAACAATTTCTAACATAAGCGACCATCTGAGACCATTTCCACACGTAACTCCAATATTAACTTATAAGGTGCTGTAAATATTTAACATTCAACCAATCTGTATGCAATTCGCAAGCTCGTAATCACTTAACATTCCTTGCACAATTATCAAACACTTAGCTACCTTAACCGTTCGTATACGCAGATATTAATCACTTATTCACTTAACCATCTTGGTTCGCGCGCGTTACGTAACATACTACTAATGCACATATCAAACAAATGCAAGCAACTAAGGTCCGACTCTTTTGCTGCAGTAGTTCCTTGGTTTACTTACTGACAGAGTACCCCATATCAAACAGACATTCAGACAAATTGGCAGTGGTAACTGGACCCACTGCTCTCAAACACACACTGAAACAAACTTGCAGCGGTATCTGGACCAACTGCTCTGATACCACAACTGTCACAACCCAAAATATTGAGCCGAGACCGGCGCTAGGGAACGGGAGTGATAGCTCCGGAACCCGTAGCAAGTCTAAAACCACTATCAATTTTTTGCAAATATAATACAATACATTCACATATGGAAGCTAATATATACATATAACATATAATCAAATATTCACACTAACTATTCAGATAACCTCGCAGGCTCTAGTTACCGTACCCTGTACGAACTGGCCTCGCGGTACTATATACATGAGTTAGTGTATCAAACAGATCACCGACATCTGGTGCCGTGAATAAAACATATCGTAAGTAGCCTACCAAAAATATATAAACAAAGACAGTAAGTAATATGTACAATCAAAATGTACTGCTGTCTAGGCTGCGACTCTATCAACACAGGACCACTACTGCAGCACTATGAATCGAGAACTATACATATGTAGCCGACTTCCGAATCCCAAAATTGGTTTCTAACTAACCCCAAACGCTAAGCACCTGAAAGGCATCAAAAGTGAGGGATCAGTATTTGGGAAAATAATGAGTGAGTTTGCATTTTTACTAACGGTATTAATATAAAACATAGCATCGCATTTCAAGAAAACAATAATATAAAAGTAATACATATAAACAGGTATTTGATCCGTTCGAAACTAATATCCTAGCATGCGACACAACTTACGAATATTCAAATCATACTGATCCAAATGGTCCGACCCGGGAGTGTTCGCACTCTACCACGTCGATCGCGACCAATCTCTTAATCCCAAAGTGTGAGTTCAACTCACTAGATACGGGGTCTCCAGGTTACACCGTAACCGAGTGCTCACTCGTATCGAATTCATTGTCCAACTTCGAAATTCATATTCATATTTATACCATATTCGCATCATGCATGTATATATCAAATCATTTCTCATATGCAAACACACTAGACTGACTTGATATTGGTGATCACACAGCCTATTGACACCCAATAGGTAGCTAGTTTCTTCGGATCGCATACTAGTTCCTCGTATATAAATTTGATAGAAACATATAACATTTACTCAAATCATATATATATATATGCGATGCGTATAATAATATACGTATATATAAAATAATTTTAATATATAATACGCGAAAGTAAAGTGCAACTCATAGTGACCGCTATCCAATCAATGAGGTGATCTATGTAATGATATGCTCTTGCTATCCCACATCCGGTGCTGCTCGCTCGTACGTCTGATACAAATTGATTAACGTTTGGTAGTTAGATATTAACCTCGTGATGTTACACGTGTAATACGTTTAAATTCTAGGGTTTAGTTTCATTCTTGATATTATTATCGTATTCGATAACTCTTAGTCGTATTTACGACTTAATGAATACTAATCCTCGTATTCGAGAATCGTAGATTTTAATCGACATGTTCTATTATCGTTAATTACTTAAAACGTCGAGCTAATCTCAAAACTTATGATTCTCGGACTAAAAATTCATCTTTTGGAGTCAAACAATCAAAGACATCAAATACCTAGGTCATATACAGCCCAAATGCTCGTTGGTGTAAGTCGGGGTGCACGTGCAGGCATCTCGGCGGGTGCACGTTCGTGCACCACGTGCACAGTTCCGGAAATTCAATTTCCGGGGTTTCGGCCCATTCCGACATGCTAACAACACTTACACCTCCAAAACCCATATATCTGTTTTTCTTGAAACGTTAAAACGACCTCAAAACGTCAAATTCCAAATTCTTAACTTAGAAACATAAAACAACCCCCTAATCTTAAATTTTAACATTCAATTTCAAAATATTACCTTGAAACGAAGCTTGATATTAGTAGAAGATAGAATTCCGGGGAGTTTGACGCGAAAATCACTCGAAACGGACGTCGGACGAAGAAATGGCGGCGAAACAACGGTATCGATCGATGGTTTCTCAATATCTCTGGATCCTTCTTCTTCACCTTCTGATTCATATTTTCCTTCTTATATGATTTGGCAAAAATACTACTTAGGTCCTTGTTCTTTTTGTTTGTCATCATTTATCCTTTAAACTTTTCTTTCGTTCAATTTAGTCCACAACTCAATCAATTAATACTTTTATTATGACTTATACGTATTATTTATATCCAATAAATAATACGAATCCCGATATTAATATCTTCCCGTCAAAATCTAAAATTTCCATTTTTGAAACGGAATGGCTAAATTACCACTTTAGTCCCTGGGGTTTTTGACGGATTTATTCCTCCGAAATTTAAGAAATTCCAATTCCATGCCTGTTTCAAAAATAATACCAATTTTGTGCTTGGGCCCACCCAATCCGCATTTTTGAAATGCGGATTGGATGAGCAATCCGCATTTATGGAATGCGAATTTATTTTAGCAACAATCCGCATTATAAGAATGCGGATTGTGTGTTCAAATTGTTTGCAAAATATACATTTTAATCCTTAATTAAAACCAATATTTTATTAATTCCTTCTTATTTTTGTTTTTATTATCACTATAAATTATAGTTAATAGTTTTCTCAATCGGTTTTGATAAATATATTAAAAATTAATATATTAAAGTACATCTCTAAATGTAGAGTTAAAAGTTTCGGATAAAACCTCGAAATTAAAATGTCGAAATTTAAAAGTTTTGACGTAATATAAAAGTATATAAATTAAGATATATATAAATATAATTTTTATATACATATATATATAATAAATAAAAAAATTCAGTTTAATCCCTAAACTTTCTTCACCCATCATAGTACTCCACCGCCTTTTTTTTATTATATATATATAAATATAATTTTTATATAAATCTTAACTATATACTTTTATATTACGTCAAAAATTTTAAATTTCGATATTTTAATTTCGGAATTTTATCCGAAACTTTTAACGCTATATTTAGAGATGTATATTGATATATATTTAATAATCGGTTTTGAACGAAACAAATGAAGTTTAGAAGGTAAATATATCAAAAATTAATATATCAATATACATCTCTAAATATGTATATTTTAGTTAAGGATTAAAATGTATATTTTGCCAAACAATTTTAACACACAATCCGCATTCTTAGAATGCGGATTGTTGTCATCCAATCCGCAATTTTAAAAATGCGGATTGGGTGGGCCCAAGCACAAAATTGGTATTATTTTTGAAACAGTCATGGAATTGAAATTTCTTAAATTTTGGAGGAACAAATCCGTCAAAAACCCTTAGTCCCTGAACTCTATTTTGGGACTTTTCTTGACATTTTTTCTCTTAATTCCAATTACAACTTTAGAATTGAAATATAATAATAAATTCCGCATAATTACTTTCCCGAGACCGACCTACTTGGATTTATTTTTACTTTATCTTCTCGAAAATCTTTCCGATATCGCTACTTCGGCCACCAAGAACTGGACACGTGGTCCAATTAGGTAATTAAATCTTTTAGGGTATTACATTTTGTCACCTTAAATTATATAGTTTATCCACCTTAAAATTTATTTGTTGCCCATTTTATTCATCTTATAAAATTTCAATATAATTTTGACCACCTTATAAAATATTTCTGGGTCCGCCACTGCCTCCGGATCGGTGTCCTGATTCAGCATATTTATATTTTTTGGCCAAACTGTCATTACTTGAAAAAGCTGAAACAACAAAACACAGGGGCATACCCCTCTGGAAACCAGCAAAACAAGCAGCAACTAGCAAATTACTCAAGCAAAACTTCTCATTAGCAAAAGAACTACATACTTTTGATGGCTTCAATAAAGCTATACAAAAATTAGACTGATCTATATCAAAGAAACTAAAAAAAAAAAGTATTCCTAACTCTGTTGCATTCAACTGTAACTTTCTCTCCTGCAATAATGCTGCGATTTCTTGCCCTCCAAATCTCATAAACTTTGGCCACAGAACATGTTCTTTTGAATATACCAAATTTAGACTTTCCTGCAGTTTTTCTACTACTCCAGGTTCTAATACTGGTTGGAGAATTACAGATATGAAGGATCTTTTGCCAGACTTGATTACTTAAAGGACAAGAATAGAAGCAATGATCTATGTTCTCAGATTCTAATGAGCAAAACTCACATTTATCATTTTGAACACAGCCCCATTTAAACAAGGCTTAAATGCACCAAAAATCACCAATTTTCGCGTGTTTTTGATATTTAACATAATCTTTTAATTTTGACATATTTAACATAAACTTTCAAATTTTTTGCAATTAAGACCACATGAATTTTTCTTTGAAAAATAGTGTTATTTTACATCCAAAACGGCGTCGTTTTAATATAAAACGGTGTCGTTTTACATCAAAAACGGTGCCGGTGTCTTTAATTGCAAAATTTTGAAAGTTCATATACTTGTTTGCCAAAATTAAAAGATTATGTTAAATACTAAAAACACGAGAAAGTTAGTGATTTTTGGTGCATTTAAGCCTTTAAACAATCTATTTTCGGTTCTCACCCTTCTTTTTATCACTAACCAAAGCTCAGGTTATACCAAAAGACAGTCAGACAATACGTTCTTAACAGATCATAAATACTTAGATTCTAATTTCCCCTTTCGATTCCAAGGAAATTAATGAATGCTTCATACTTCCATTGAAAGAAAAGACTCATTGAAATTACAAGAACTGAATGCAAGATAATCTCTGAACTAAATATACACCCACAACGAAACCATTTCTTATAAACCAAACAGAAACTAACAATATATTCACTTACAGTTTCAAAAGTCTCAGCATTATTCTCCTGATCCTGAAGCTCTTTATCCAAAAAAAAAAAAAGATCTGAATTCTTGATAAAGACTGAATGATTTCAATCAAATTACAAAATGAAATGCAAGATAATGGTTTAAAGAAACAGTTAATGAACACAACAAACAGAAACCAATTCTTATAAACCAAAAGGGAACTAACAATATATTCACTTACAGTTTCCAAAGTTTCGGCATTATTCTCCTGATCCTGAAGCTTTTCATCCTAAAAAAAACAAAAAAATATGAAATCTTGATCAAGATTGAATGAATAAATTTCAAAAATGAAATGCAAGATAATATTTTGAAGAATTAATGCATTAATGCAAGAACTAAATATAAACAAAACGAACAAATAATCAACGGCCTAGAGCCCACTTCACAATTTTAAACACCCGATTGCTCCCCTTAATTTACTGCCAAGCCAGATTCTTAATATCTGTTTTTTTATTTAAAGTGTAATTTATTTAATATAAACGTTATATTAGTATGCACTTATTAATTTTAATTTATAATATGATCATTTTAAAGTATTTTGTAGTTTACTATGCTGATAAATTTTTTAATTTTTATTAAACCATAGCATTTTATTAAGACAGTAATTTTTATTTTTTTTATAAATTTTTATATTGACATTGTAATACAAAATTCTAAAAATTAGTCAAAAGAGAAAAAATAACGATAATATTTTATCAAATAAATAAATTATTAATCTATTTTAGACAGTTTAAGTAGTGTAACTTTTAATTAATAATTTTAAAAAAATACATTACACGAGTAATTTACTAAAAAAACATTTTGTTTTTATTATTTGGAAATTAGACTCTACACGTAAAAATGAAAATAATTACATTTATACATAGGGTATTTCATTTTGAAGAAATTAGAAATAACACGTGAAAACTAAGAATAATTACATCAGTCACGTGATTATTTTTTGGTGGGACGATACGTATATTAGGTAAAGTATTTGCGATAATACGTCATTTTTTTTAAAAAAATGTTTCCTTTTTTTCTTTTCTTTCTCCTTTTCCATCTCTTTTTCGAGCACCACCATTGTAGTACACCGAAACAATGCTTTGGCGAACTGAATTCAGTATAGGGGTGGTTCCTACAAAATTTAGAGACCATTTTTGCGACCGCCATACGTGCGTGGGTTTTTTAGCCGTCGCTATAATATAGCGGCATATGGATGTGGCGCCGGGGTATGTACAATTGCAGTGGTGGTTTCTTAGGGACGGCTAACTCCGCCCTTCGCTACATAGGAAATATATTGAACGGGATCCGTTCGGGAACGTGAAATGTTGGATGAGTTATGGTATGGGGGGGCTGCAACCTCTCGCTATTTCCGCGACCATCTGAGGGGAAGGGTCTCATTTCGGGACCGGCCCGCGATGAAGAAGAGATAATTGAGCATGCCATGACGTTGTTAGGATCTCATATAGGCTTTTATGGCCCTGACCTGTAAATGGACCTTTATGAGCCTCTAAAATATCTTTTATACCATGACCAATACCCCAGTTAGTTCTATACATATGACCCGCGACGAGAAAAAAAATTGCGCCTTTCTACGGCTTGGCTTCGCTATCGCTCCTATGTGGTAGTCGGCCTATAAAGATTCCTACCATAAAAAAATGCCTATTATCTAATCTAGAAACTTCGCCAGAAGCAAGCAAGACGAGATCGCGTGAGAAAGTTGTTACAGTGTTTTTTATGATTTTTGGTCCCAAAACTAGTAAAGAAGTGATGAATATAGGTCTAATTCGCCCTTATACTGTCTGGCATATGCCAAATAATATAGCGAAGAATAAAATGGGATAATTAACTTGTAAACATTCACAACATGCAAGTGTCAAAGTTAATTGGCCACAATAAACAGAAGGAACAAAATTAAATCAAAAACAAATAAAGAAATAGAAAACAATCTCAAGTCATTAATCGCTTTTATTGTTTGAAAATATTGCAAAGAATTATAAGAATTATAAGGAATATAATCTTTAAAAATATTGCAAACAATTATAAGAATTAATATATTTTTAAATTTAACATAAATTTTAATAATTGAAAATATAATTTAATAATTTTTATAATTCAGGATTCCAAATAATTTTTTTTTCTGGAGATCCTATAATAATGAAATGATAATATAATTCAAGAAATTAATTTGCAATAACTATATGACAAGTAATTATATCTCTCATCATGCAATTTGTCTATTTACAGTTTCTACTGAATTTCTCATTTTCTCAAATAAATAAATCACCATACATTGAAAATGAGTATCTCCATCTAGAATAAGTTGAATTAAAACCCATGTATGAGTATCTCATTTTCTCATTTTCCTTTTTTTCTGGTTATGAATTTTTTTATCAACTTTGAAATTTAGATATTAGATATGCCTAGTGATGTCAACCCACTTGATTAAACTGTTTCCAAATTTCATCAACAAAATGCTATTTTTTTAATTTTCAACCAAAGGATGAAAAATGATTATTGAAAAGTTAAGAAACTTTATAGGGTATGGCATTCTTTTTCTACGAAATTAAAATGATTATGTTTAAAATTAGTAAGAATAATATGTTTAAATATGAGTCTTTTGAATATAAAATTAAAATTTGCATTTTTTTCTAGTTTATTTTTGAAAAAAAAATCAACGAGTTGTGTGAACTAAACAAAAAAAAAAGCAAATTACTCTAAAACCCCTCACATATGTCATAATTTACACTTTGATCCTTCTTATTTGAAAATTAAATAATTTAATTCTTTATTTTTATTTTCATCAATAATTTAGTCCTTTCGTCCATTTTTAGTTTTAGTCAAGCGAGTTAAAAGACTAAATTTAAAAATTAATTTAAAAAAAAAAACAATTTGGTCTCTTATTTTTATTTATTTTCTACGATTTCGTCTCTCAAGTTTGAAATTAATTTTCTCTTAAGTCCTTTATCTTGGTTGACAAACATCAAAAATTAACGGATTGACTAAATTGTTGACAGAATCAAAAATGAGGGAATAAATGGTTTGATTTTTAAAAAAGAGAGATCAAAGTGTGAGAATATGAAGGACTTTAAAGTAAGTTGTTCAAAAATAAATCACTAATCAATGAGTTCGCTTGAAAACTCAGAATAGCAATTAAATCAGATCACTATTTCATATACTTGATCATAGACCAAATTTTGACAGGTTCAAATACGACATATCTAACTATTCTAAATGCAAGTTTAAATCTGCTTCGGATCTAGTTCGAGTTTAATATTTATTATTTAAACACAATCTATAAATTAAATTTATACGTGATCAACCTAAGTTATTTTTCGAACTACTATAGAAATTTAATAAAAAAAAAAATGTCTAAACTCATACAAAAAAAAAATTAACATGATTTTAAATTTGGACCGGACTTGATTAAAAAAAATAAGCTGCCGTAGTATGCTTTTTAAGAAGATCCTTCACAGTGTACCTAGCCAGTTCTCTCCCTCCCAATGGTCTCTTAATGTTTTTTTTTTTTCTTCTCATAGGAGTTATTTCAAAAGGACTTGCTGTGTTAAGGAAGAAGAGGAGAACAAGCACAGTTGAAGAGCGCAGTACAACGAAGAATTGTACGGCCGGAAAACTTGAGACGAACGGCCATACCACGGTCCCGACCTTATCAGCACCAGAGGTATACTAATCAATAACCCCCGAAACCTACTTTCTTTTCTGACAAAATCGATCAAGCCTAACCGGTCACGACATGTTGTTGACATTGTAGGCAAAACTTTTTAAAAATGGTACGTAGTCGCTCGAACAAATGGAGCTCGACTAAAAAGAAAGGAGAGATTTGAGAGATCCAGATCGGACCGGTTTGGAGAAATCGGAGCAAAAGAAAAACCTCAAATTGGCTCTATTTCATTATATTCCATCCTTATCCCAATTCCATTCATTTATTTGCCCTTTTTTTTGTTGTCATTGACATATGAGATGTTTCTAGTCTATCTCGTTCTATTTTTATACAGTAGACCCTCTAATAATTAATACTCTATAAATTAATAATTCTAATAATTAATAAAAATTTAGGGAACCAATTTGAATATTACGTCTTATAAAACATTCAATAAATTAATAACTCTAATAATTAATAAATTTTCAGTCCACCATGTATATTAATTATCAGAGGGTCGACTGTATTCTATTTCTATATATATGGAAAGTTTAAAAATCATCATATAATAATCCAGAAATTGCACTTTTAGATAAGTACGTATAAAAAGTTAAAATATTCTTAATGATACAACGTCAAAGTTTGTTTTCGTAAAATGCAATTTATACCTTTTTTATTTAAAAATAATTGTTGTTATTCTAAAAAAAACGATTTTGATTAACCGGCGGTATACTAACATGTGATTAATGATATACTAAAAAATAATTTATGTTCTAAATACATAATTTAAGTTTATTAAATAACTATTAACGATATACTAAAAATTAATTATTTATAAGTTTATCACTGGTTTACTCACGGTTCACTAACGATATCCTAAAAACAAAATTATTAATTTTTTTTAAAAGTACAGTTTGTTTAAAATACACAATTCAAGTTTCCAACAGTTTACTAACAATTTATTAACAATAAATTCAAAATAAACTTTATTATACGTTCACAAACGATTGACCCAACATTTACTAGAAGTGTACTAAAAATAAAATTGTTGGTGTACCATTAGTAAACCACTGGTTAATCAACAAACCATTACAGATACACAAGTGAAAAAAATTACATTAGAGAATCAAGAGCATCGTTGCAGGACAGCCAACAATTTATTATCATATAAACCAAACAAATTTACATCATTGCTAATATCCCAATTACAATTAAAAAAGACAACAACCACGACCATGCCAACAATAAGAACAACAGCTACAGTTGAACGATCGGCGAGAATTTGTTGTTGTATGGGCGACATCTGAGAATTCAATAGAAAATTATTATTTTATTTTTGTGAGAAATAAAATAATCGGCGAGCGTAAGATGAGAACAACGGTGACCGATAGATCAACCGTCTATTGTGCCTTTTGTATCAGTTCCAACCACGGCTGTTCCGGCAAACTTTGTGCAATCACAACCCTTATCATCACCATCCTTACCACCCTCCTCGGCCTCCTCACTATCTATCTCTTTATCCTCTGCCTCAACAATTTCCTCCCCAATTTGAAAGCGGCAAAGAAAACAGCATTAGAAGGACGACAATAGAATAGGGCTGAAAGTGAAACGGAAACACAAAAACAACGGTGGTGGCAACGGAGAAAGAACGGATGTGGCAACAGAGGAAGAACAGAGGTGACAACTGGTGGATCGAAGGGTTTGGAAATTCGGAGATCGGCGACAACTTTTTAATTTTGAAGAAAATGGAGTAGGATTGGGTTTAGTTAATGCATTACCTAGGAGTCTGTATTTCTCAAAATGGAAACGTTAAAAATGAGAAAGAAAAAAGTTAACATAATATTTTTTAAAAATGAAACTTGATCCCGTAATGTTGAGAATAAAATGGTACATTAAAATATTTTGTGTAATTAAATCAAAAAATAAAAATCTTTAAATTCGGCCCAAACTTATCAAATTTGGATGGGCCGGACGAGGGAGCAACTCTATTCTCTAATTGGCTACTAATATAAATAAACAAATTACTCTCATTTGTCTAAAAATAATATTTGACGAGAGACATAGTATTTGTGGTCTACTATACATAGTGTAAGCACATAAGGACTTGGCCTAATGGCCAGGACCTTACAAGTGCACTGCGAGGTCGGGGGTTCGAATTCCGACTTTCGCTCAGGCCGTGGTTTGCCTGATTTAACTTTAAAAAATGCATGCTAACTCCCGCTAATTCCGATAACAACTAACCCTAGAATAAGTCTATCTCTGATAAAAAAAAAATATACATAATGTAAAAGTCCAATAACATGAACATGACCTATTGATTCCATTACCCTTAGAGGAGGCAACAATAGGCCCTAAATTTTGACGTCACCTTTTCTTAAAGTCCCTCAACTTTTTATTGTGTCTTAACTTTCCATGAACATGACGGATTGAATTACAACTTTGTTAGACAATATGTGGGAACATGATATGCTTTGCTTCCATAAATTTTCCCTATGCAATTTTGTTTGCTCTCTTTGCACCTACGTTTTCCTTGATAGGGGAAATTCAAAATGTAGGCATTTCAAGATGAGTGAAGGAAAAGAACTAACCTATTTAATTAGTTAACTTATGTAATTTTTGCCTACACAACTCTAACTCTATATGAGCAATTAGTTCAACATTAAAAGTCTTAATGTTTCTTTTGAAAATGAAAGATGGAAGTATTTGTAGTTTTTATGATCAACTTTTTTTGTTCAAACAAGTTAAAAACATATAAATGTGTTCAACTTGATTGAAAATATGTATATAAAAAAAAAGCAAAACTTGTTCAACTTATTTGAAAAAAATATATATATCACAAGAATTACAAATACTTCCATCATTTATTTTCAAACGGTCTTCCTCACAAATTCAGTTCCATCTGAAAACTAAACTGATATTTTTTCATTAAAAAAATGCTAATTTGATCTATTATTTTTAGCATATATTTTAAAATCATTTAATATTATAAAAAAACAATAAAACTCTTCCTCATAAATCTAATTCATAATATAATTTCTTATTAAATGATTGTATTAAATTTAAATAACTTTTTTAAGTAAGTTTTTTCAAATCCGTTCGTCTTAATCGTGATGAACTGGGTTCATCTCGAAGAAGACGAACAATGCTCGTCTTCCACCATGGAAGACGAACAATGTTCGTCTTCTTCAGTCACTAAAATTGTTATATTAACGATATAAATTCATCGCTAAATGATACTATTCCGTCGACAAATTTACAAAATTTTTGACAGAATTTCTCCAATAACTAATTTATTTTTTCCTTGATTAAAAACTGAAACGTGCTAAATACAAAATTTGTAAATTCAAAACGTATTGACTCAATAAAGAGTTATTATAATATAAAACTTGGTAAAAATTCACAAAATTATGCGGTTCTATATTATTAATAAACAACATATAAAATAAAAAAATAAACAAAAATTTATATAAATATTATAGAAACGACAATACAAATCAGTAGCCGGAAAAGATATGGCACTCGGTTCGATTTCATTATTCATTATATGGGTTGGGAGTAGTCATCATCGTCTGCTAGTGGTGTGGACGAACGCGGACGGCCACCGGGAAGTAGGTTTGCTATATCCGGGTGAAGCCCCTATATTACCTTTGTGCGAATATGCTCGTCTAGTCCTTCTTGAATCGTATGCATCTCAGCATAGACTCGGTCTTCTGCCTCATAAAGTTTGTTTTCTATCTCTTACTGCATACAACCTTCCATCTCTGTGTGCGTCTCAACACGGATACGCTCCTCTGTCTCTTGCTATGACGTGAAGCTGCCGACCCGGCTGGAAGTCTGGGTGCAGTTGGTGATGAAGGATGAGGCAATTAGACATAATCCCGTAGATCCATTGCTTCTTCACCCCTTTGAGAATGAGGAACAGTTGGTTCTAGTCAACCGATATAGAAGTTGTACTCCTCTCTCTTTATTAGGATGCAGCGGTGAACTCCTCATTGAAACGTTTCTACAAAAGATGAAATACTTAATTAGTACAATTTAATAAAATAAGAATACATAGTATTAATTGAACTCTAAATTTCTAATGAAAATATTGCGGCATTTTCTCTATAATATGAGCATCATCTATATTTCAAGGAAAACATGTAAATATATTTACATCCACGCCCAACCATATACCACCAAACATATCTATCTATCTATCTATCTATCTATAACTATCTTATATGTGGGAAGGGGGGGGGGGGGACAGGCAAAATTACGGTATTAGACTTCATTAAGGGTATAGTATATAATTAAAAAATAAAACAAATAAAAAGTTAATTCAAACTAAACTATTATTATCTTTAAACAATTTAAATGTTGTAAAAAGTTCTAATAGGAATCGTATACAGAGTCCAAGTTTAATTCTAATTGAGTAACTTCTAGCGCAAAATATGAGTCCAAGTGTAATTCTAATTTTGAAACATACAACGCAAACTACGGTGTTAAAAGTAGAAAAGAATGACGGAGCTTTAATCATATTTTTCTTTTTGGGAAATGAGGGCTTTAATCATATGTTTAGATCATCTTAATATGCCCCAACTAGATTCAAATTTTAAGTCTTACGTGAGAAGTCCACACTTGCTTTAAATATTTTATTTAATAATTTAATTAATATTTTATATATATAATGGGTCATATAAATGTCGTTCACGTGCGTAGCATGTGAGGTATTGGCAAAATTACGACAATAGATTTCATTGAAAGTATAATTTATAATTAAAAAATAAAATTAATAAAAAATTAATTAAATAATATAATATTAAATAGTAATATGTATTGAAATCCAAATCAAATAGGAACTAGGAGAAAAATTGGTCTTTTGCGCAATTCTCGCACTATAAAAAAATAAAAGACACAATAATTTTACATTTTCTTTTGAAAAAATTGTTACATTATTTGCTGTTAAAAAATTAGCCAATATCTGTTGTCAAAATTACAGTTGCCTCTTCGTCAATACACCCTTCAACTTTTTATAAATAATTATTTATATTTCTAAAGTTTAAATTGATCCAATCCAATCTCTAAAAATATAAATTAGGTACAAGTAAGCTTTTTTCTAATGAAAAATAAACTGAGTTAATATGAATAGGTTATATGTCCACTGACTTGCCCCGAATTATAATTGAAAGACGTATTTGCACCTTTAATTCGTACTAATCAAATTCTTACCAAAAGTAATAGTTTACATGCGTCTTTTAATTCTAATTTGCAAGTCTACTAATACTATATTTAATAATAAAATTAGTACTACTTAAATTGAATAACGGGTGATATAATTATCGCTTACATATGTAGCACGTTCAAATAATAAATTATTCATAACAATTAATTAACAATTAAAGTATTTTATTTTATATTTTATTTATTATAAAATATATAACGGGTCATATAAATACCGCTCAGGAGCGTAGCACGTGGCCGTATAAATTAATAATTACAATAAAACTAATTAATTAATTGTTTTACATTAACAAGAAAAAGAAGTCTAACTGCAATAGAAGTAGTTAAGAAATTAAACAAAAACCAGCAAAAAAATTGCTTAATTATAATGCGTGAATTAAAAAGGAACCTTGAGCTAACAGGACTCTTTCCTAAAAGAAAAAAGTTAGATAGGACACTAATTGCTCCATAGGACCACAACTAATCATAGTTAACTATAAGATAATTAAATAATGAATAAAAATACGTGCATATTAACCTTCAATGATTTATAAATAATTAAAAGTGTGAACTTCAGTTTAAAAAATTAGAAATTAAGTATACAATAGTAATTTTAATTCAAAAATAAAACTTAAATTGATTAGGTCTCTTTTTTTTATCTGTAAATACAAATTATATATAGAATATATATAAGGCCTAATTATTTAAAAAAAACCCCACCTTATAATATTTATTCGTTTATATCTTAACTTAGGAAAAAGTTCATTTGTGCTTTTTTTTTAATTTTTCATTTTCGTCTCTACCCTCAAAAGCTAATTTGACCTCTTTTTATTTGAAAAAAATATTCAAAATGATCCTTTATATTTAACTTATATTCTAATTAAACATTAATATTATTAATCATTTATAATGTTTTCATCATTTAATTAATTTAATTGTCAAAAATTTAAATTTTAGGGTAGAGATGAAAACGAAAAATAAAAAAAAAAGGTACAAATAAACTTTTTCCTACGTGAGGATATAAACGAAAGAATGTTACAAGGTGGAGTTTTTATAAGTAATTAGGCCTATATATAACTATAGAAAAAAAAATCGATTTATAATTAATTTATGTCTAAAATTTTAAGGTGTTAAGAAAATTACAAATTAATCGGTTGGTATTTGTGTCAGCCTATAACATTGATAAGTGAATATATAGTATGCACTATGTTATAATTCATGCAAGCAATATCATTATTAAATCTAATGGATAATATTTTTCTAAATAATAAAGATTTTTCATTATTTTATTAGAAATAGCGAAATATTTAAAGTTTAGCTTAGTCAACTTTATAATTTGTAAGTTTTAAATTCTAATTTAATTCAATTTAATAATATCATTAGCGGGACGTATAAAATCACTTATGTGCCACAATTTTACTTGAAACAAAAAAAATAATTAAATCAATATTTGATAGAAATAACGGGTCATGTAAATGCCGCTCACGTGCGTAGCACGTGGCGAAACGCTAGTACTATATATAAAAGCCCGGATGGGGGGGGGGGGGGAGACAGGCAAATTTACTGAATAATCCTTTTCAGTTTACTACTAAATAAAGGTTTTATAGTCATTTAATTAATCACTATTGTAATTAAAGTCCTAATTAGAATAGGTAGCTAAATTATCTCCAATTTAGTGTTTAGTATGTAAAAAATAACTGAATTGTCTCCAAATTAGTAGGAATACAAAATTAAAATATTGTATTTGGTCAATATATTATTATTTAAATTTCTATCTTATTATTTTAAAAAATATTATTAATAAAATTAATTTAATTATTTAATTATGGTTATTATAAAATAAAAAGAAGAATAAATTTAGTATGGAAAAAAATTTAATAACCGAATATATTATATTTACTTTTATAAAAATTCTTAACTAATTAATTATAAATAAAAAAATTGATATAATTATAATAAATTGACTAATATGTTTATTGACGAGTTACGTTACGAGCCACGTGCATATACGGATGGGGGGGGGGACAGGCAAATTTACTGAATAACCCTTTTCAGTTTACTATTAAATAAAGATTTTATAGTCATTAACTAATTAGTTATTTAATTAATCAGTATTGTAATTAAAGTCCTAATTAGAATAGGTAGCTAAATTATCTCCAATTTAGTTTTTAGTATGTAAAAAATAACTAAATTGTCTCCAAATTAGTAGAAATATTTATCTTTTAGTTTGATTGAACTACAAAATTAAAATATTGTATTTGGCCAATATATTATTATTTAAATTTCTATCTTATTATTTTAAAGATAGAAATTAATAAAATTAAGTTAATTATTTAATTATGATTATTATAAAACTAAATAAAGAATAAATTCAGTATGTAAAAAAAATTTATAACCGAATATATTATATTTACTTTTACAAAAATTCTTAACTAATTTAATATTAATTGTAAATAAAAAATTGATATAATTATATTAAATTTACTAATATATTTATTGACGAGTTACGTTACGAGCCACGTGCATAACACGTAATGCGAAACTAGTATATATATATATATATATATATATATATATATATATATATATATATATATACACTTTAATTATTACTTAAACAAATATAAAATTATGTTCTAAATCGCATTAACTTTTAATTTACTTACAATCGTAGTTCTGGATCACTGATCAATAAAGATCGTTCGATCAACCTTAGTCATATGCATCCGGACAACCAACTCTGGATAAGTCGGTTCACGGCCAGCTCCGCAGCCTAAAAGACAAATAGTAAAATTTTAGTTAAGGGAAATAAAAATAAATAACAAAAATATATTTAATAAACATTTTTTAATATATCATAGCTTTCTTGTGCTTCAAGCCCAAACAAAACTGGTCCGGTTCCGAGTCTGCACGGTTTGCTGAGTCGATTAGCGCGCGCTGTTTTTGATTTCTTCTTCACTTCCATAGTCTCCGGTCTGCCTTTCATGCCACACACACTTCATCGCTAACTGAGTCGTCTTGCTTATCAACTTTGTTCTGCCGGGAGACATTGTCGTGATATCAAGCGGCAACATGTCTGAAGAAGACGTCCCTGATGAAGGCTTCGCTGTACATCTCGTCCCACAAAAAAAAACTTCTACAAATATTTAAAACAAATATCAATAATCATTTTTAACAATATAACTTAATTTTAATTAGTTGTGCATTTAATCTTGAACTCTTCAAAGTTAAATCCTCATTGTTGTTCGCTTAGTTTCTTCCATGCAGACCCTTCAGGTATCACCTGGACTTGAAGATTCTCAACATCTGTCTAGAAACCTTATGATGCAAGTTTTTTTGAATTATAGACGTGATTTCTGAATTTGGACATACGCCCAAATCCAGAAAAACATTTAAAATTCTGACGACCTGCGGAATCCAGAAAATAGAAGCGTCACATGCATTAATACCGCATTGAAAAGAACTTAGGCATAAATACCTAACCGATGCAGATCACCAGAAGGGGGGTTAATGATGGAGCACTATAAAAACGCACAAGTCCCACATCGCTAAAGAAAGAGAGCCACGTTAATAATGGTGTCGCTCCTTAACCCTTAAGTGAAAATTGAGTCACCAATAAGATGTAATTCAAAAATTATAAACGCTGGGTAACAAACTGTTAGGCCGTGGGTTCAAATCTTCCCATAAAATTCTCCCGAATTCAACTATAAAAAACAAATAGAGTTTTAAACTAATAAATAATCAATGTCATTTTTATGATATATTCCAACAACATCTATCAACTCAGTCTATCGTAAAAATTTCAAAAAAATATAAACCATCAAATTTTTAGTGCATACCATTAAATGCACATCGATGAAGCTAAATTTGGTTAGCAATGGAGGGAGAATGGTCGTAGAGTTGAATGAATTAGGAAAAGCGAAATGCACTAAACATTACTTTAGTTTAGTGATGGGACGAGGCAAATGGCACCATTGGTTGGCCTACAAAAATACTATTTACTATGCCTCAAGCACCAATTTCTGGGATTCTTTTACAATTCTACGTGAGGATGTAAATTAAAGAGGGGAAATTTGTGGCCCTTGTTAACCCTTCTAGGCACCCACTCTTATAACATAATCATCACTTCTATTTCAAAATCTCAAAGCATAAATCATTAAAAGAAATATTCAGTCTTTTTAATTTTTCTGTTATACTATATTCTTTTTAAAAACATCAATTTTAATCGATAAGTATATTAATACTAATTTCACATTACGTGCTATGCACGTGGCTCGTAACGTAACTCGTCAATGAACATATTAGTAAATTTATTATAATTATATCAATTTTTTATTTATAATTAATATTAAATTAGTTAAGAATTTTTGTAAAAATAAATATAATATATTCGGTTATTAATTTTTTTCTATACTGAATTTATTCTTTTTTTGTCTTATAATAACCATAATTAAATAATTAACTTAATTTTATTAATAATATCTTTAAAATAATAAGATAGAAATTTAAATAATATTATATTGACCAAATACAATATTTTAATTTTGTAGTTCAATCAAACTAAAAGATAGGTATTCCTACTAATTTGCACACAATTTAGTTATCTTTTACATACTAAAAACTAAATTGGAGATAATTTAGCTACCTATTCTAATTAGGACTTTAATTACAATAGAGATTAATTAATTAACTAATTAGTTAATGACTATAAAACCTTTATTTAGTAGTAAACTGAAAAGGATTATTTAGTAAATTTGCCTGTCCCCCCATCTTTACTTTAATATATAGTATAGATGTAACGATTCAGATTTTTCAAAATATACTAAATATTTTTAATTTTTTCATTTATAACCAAATTAATCTTTTTAATTTTTTTAATTATAGTCTAAAATTGATAAGTATTTTTCCATTAAAAAATAATAAAATTTGATTGTAAATAAAAATAATTAGAAGATTTAGCTATTTTAATTAAATACACCTAGTTGGCTACAATTAGAATACTTTTATGGAAATTAGATCATATCTAATATTAAAAAACCTCTTCTCTTTCTATAGTTTGTGTTCTCACTTCTATATAGCAAAAACTCTCATTTATTTTCATCTTCTCTCTGCCCATATTACTAATATTATTATAAATCCACTCTCTGTTTTAATAATTTTTTTATTAAAAATTTATTTCCAATTTAAATTTTTAATTTTATCATGTTGAAATAAATTTTAAGGTCTTTTTTAATCTCTTTTGATAAGATTTTTTAGATCTCTCAAAAAAATTTAGTGTTTGTTTGAACTCTAACTCTGAAGTCTTGTAGAGTTAAGAAATGGAAAAGGCATGGATCTATCTTTTTAGAGTTTCAATGAAGATAAAGATAAAAAATAGCACGCTTCAACAGATCGAGCGGATTGAATGGCGAACCGGAAAAAAAAAATATTGAAACTTCCTCTCAACGGAATCGTTGAGTTAATATTTGGAATTTATGTTTAAATTTTACTAATTTTGATTATTTTATTAAAAATTATGGCAAGTTACTTAGATACCTGTGGTTTAACAAATCTGAAAATATAAGAATGGCAGAGTCTTCCAAAATAAAATTATGGACAAGGATATTTTTAACTACTTCACTAAGGTAGTCTGGTTGTTTAAAATCTGTAATAGATTTTTTTATTCGGGCATAGATTTTCTTAGGATCTTTTATTATTCTTGGATCCTTAACTTGCCCCTTGCTTTACGTTGTAACTTTTAGTGTGCCTTAGTGCACTACTTTATGTGCGAAATTTTATAGTTTGAGTTTTTGTCACTTTTTGTTGTTTTTAATATATTTATTATTCACCAAAAAAATTGAACTGATAAGTTTATTTATTTTGTTGCGCTTTAACATGATATTATATTTAATCTTTTAGTTTGATTTAATTTCTATCATTAAAAAAAATTCAGTTCAATTTTAGTATGGACCGAAATAAAACACTAAACCAAAAAAATCAATCGAACCAATTTAATTTAATCAATGCAATTTAATTTTTTATGCTATTGTAAATTGAGGTCGATTCAATTTTTAAAACTGAAAATTTTAGTGAGGTGTAATTTAGTTCGACCCTAATACACATCCTTATCGCTATTTGAGGGGATAAATTTTTATTTATTACCGAAAGTATCATAGAAATAGTTTTAATTGAGATTTAAAATTATTATTTTTTGGTTTGATCATAAGACAAAAGGGTTAGGCTAATCAATCGCTTTCTTGCCGATCATATATTTTGACGATTTCTATTTGTCTCTGGCAATTTGTATTGCTTCATGAGTTGTCAAAATTTTCTTGGATTTGTAAAACAACAATTTAATTCTGCAGACCAATATATGCTCATTCAAGTTATAGAGCAGAACTTCCATTTTGCTTCCATGGAACTTGGGACCATTGTTTTTCTAGTCAGAATTTTTTGGTTACTTTTCTGGTTTTATTTTCAAGAAACATTTTTGGAAATTGGAAACTATGTAGAAAAAGTATTCCTTGCTTTACATATTATTTCCTTTTTTTATAATTAAAAAAGAAGAGCGTTTGTGGGAAAATTAAGCTCATGATGTATCAGTATACTGGTAAATATTTATACTATTTGAATTATTAATTCTATTGATTTTTTTATATAGTAGCATTTAGGAAAGGCCAATAAATGCACATTTTTGCCTTACTTTCTTTTATTTGTTTCTTCTATGGAATAAGAAAAAAAAACGATTATTTATATCCCTAAAGTTTTGTTGCAGGTACGGGTGAGTTTGGTTTGGTGTGGAAAACTCTGAAACCAAACCAAACCACTCCTATTAAAATGAAAACCAAACTTTACTACATCGGTCTGCGGTTATGTCGGTTCAGTTAATCAAATTTTTAGTTTTTTTTATAGTTTGGTTCAGTCGGTTCTCATATTAAAAAATTAAAAAAAAAGAATTTAAATTTTTCACCGATTTAAACCAATTTAGGTAAAACTTCTTTAAAAGAAATCAATTTAGTTAATGATAAACTTGAATCATATGAATCTTATAGCAGTAAACAAAAAAAATTGGAACATTCATCACTTTAAGTTCATTCCATACAAACTTATTTCATAGTAAAAGCACAACTTAGGCTTTGTAGTATACATCAAATATCATACAATAAATTAAAAAAAACTCAAAAACAATAAATATACAAAATAAAAAAAAGAAAAATAATGGAAACTCAAAAACAACCTATATACATAATAAAATTCATAAACTAAAACCGGTGGGAACAACTGAGCGCATAACTGAAAGCAGTGGCGGCGATGAAGAAATTGTAAAAAATAAATTGTTGAAGTCCAAAAATGATCAACCACTTTCTTAAGTAGAAATTAAATACTGGAAAAATGGATGAGAAAATGGAGAAGACGACTGGATTTACAGTTTTGATTGAGAGGACGGCTGAGTTTTGAGTTTTGTGCTTGTGAGAGAGACGAAAATGGTGAGGAAATGATAGGAGAGAAGAACAAATAATTATTGACTTAAGTAGCAATTTGCCCCCTCAATTTGTAAGCAATGGGCAATTACACATAAATTAACTTTATGGGCAAATTAGTCATGAACTTGTATATTATGCGCAATTCGCCCCGTTTTAAAAAAATTAGCTTAAAATTTTATGGGGCAAATTGCCAATTTAGGGACCAATAATTTACAAGTTTAGGGGGCAAATTGCTAAAATGGGGCTAATTGCACATAATATGCAAGTTCATGACTAATTTGCCCATAAAGTTAATTTATGTGTTAATTGCCCATTGCTTACAAATTGAGGGGGCAAATTGCTACTTAAATCAATAATTATTCTTTTCAAAGTTCAATTTATTTTCTTTAAAATCAATTCTAACTAAAAGTGTAAGAAATTTTAAATACACAGCTAAAATACATTAAATGTCATTCTTTTAGAAAAAAATAATACTTCGAATTGAATTTTTTAAATTTTTTTATGAAAATTATATATAGTTATAAATATATTATTATTTGATAAATAATTATAATTTTTTTGATTCTTTTGAATATTTTATAAATTTATAATTTTTCAAAAGAAAAATGTATTTAGAGATCAGATCAAAATGTTATTTTAAAAATAAAATTATCTAACTAATAAGATGTAATAGCTTAAAATAGTTAAATTTATAAAAATAAAATAATCAATAAACTATAATTTAATGTTCAATTTTTTTTCTTTTGAAATTTTTAAAAACTCTCCCCTTTTTTATTTTATTTGCAAAAAATATTTTGTTTTTGAAAATTAATTTTTTAATATATTTTTTTAAATATTTATTCTTACTCTCTAAAATTATAAAAATACTTTGTTTTTTAAATTGTTTTAAAAACAGTTGTAAACTGTATTTTAAAAACTGTTTAAAACCTTTAAAACGTTGTGAAATCTTTTAAAAATTGGTTGAAAATGATTTTTCAAAAACGTTTTGTAAATAGCATTTTTCAAAAAATGTATTAGAAAGAGATTAAGAGTAAAAAAAACTAGCATGTAAGAATATAAGAATAAAATATAAAACAACCTGAGATAAGACTTTTGAGTTATTATTTTGAGGTAAAATTTTATAAATATTTATGTTTTTTTAAGATATAATGTAACAATTCCTTTTTTAAAATGATTATCTCTAGAAAAAGCCCTACCAATGAAGTAGCAAAACTTGAGCTAACCCATCAAGTTGTGTACCCAAAGCTTGAATAAGTTCATAGAGACAAGCTGTAAAAGCAACACTTGGGTGTCTCATCATCATGTTCACACAAAGAATGTCCATTTAAGAGTTTACAAATATTGATCCCTATCCACCTTTTCAAGCAAAATTCCCAATATACCATACCATAGTTTCACATGTAGTGCACATGCAAATGCAACTCAATTGGTCCATTGCCAACATTTTACAAGTCATATCTTTTCTGAATTACTATCAAATATATAAATTAGTTGGACCAACTTTAATGCTGCCTTCTTACTCATTACCTGTATAAGGAATGAATATGTTTTTTTTTTTATGAAAAATGATGAGGCATATTTTACCTTTGATGCTACTGTAAAAATATCTGAAAAAATTGCTTTTGTTGGGCTACATAAAAGGCATTAATTGTCCCATGATAATGAGAAAATTGAATTATGTTATAATCAAAACATAAAGGGTATGGTTGAATAATTTAAATTTTGCAAAATTTAAAATTAATTTCATAAAAATTATGGATGAATAATTAAGAATTTGAGTTAAATTGACGCGTAAATCACAAGAATCAATTTGCAAATTGACTAATAGTATATATATGAAGTTCATTTGACCCAAGAATTCATTTCTTCAAATTGCAACATTTCATTCACCTGCTTCTTGCTCCAGAACAATGATTGTGCGCTTCGTCTGTAACTTTTTGAGTATTGGAAGTAGGTCGGGGAGGCCCGGAGGGCGAGTTCCAAGACAATGTGAAAGCACAGCCCTCTTTGTGCGAGCACAACGATTTCGTGAAGGGGGCTTTCAAGGGGGCGATTAGGGTTTTTTCCGGAGTAGTCGATATTTTTTCCGTTAGTCCATAAATGTTTTGAAACAAACGTTCAAAAGTAAAAAATAAACTTTTTAAAAAGGACATTTTAAAGGAAAACTAAATGTTTAAACGTACTTTTAAAAGTATAAACTGATCGTTTAAACAATATAAATTAAGTTTTTAAAAAGAGTAATAATCGGTTTTGTGATATGATTAGCGTATTAATATTAATTGTTTGACAATTAAGTATATACTATAAAGTGATTTCATTAGGTATATTAATACCTAAATTGATTTCTAACGATAAGTTTGAATAATTTTTTTAAAGTAAAAGAGGATAATCATAAGGTGTTATATGTTTAAATGATTGTGCGCTTCGTTTGTAACTTTTTTCCTGGACTTATAAATTTATACTCAAAACAGATTTTGATGTTTTATCTTATGTGTATTGTGTGTTTGATCCGAACAAGTGTCAGACCATTAGATCGAGACATTAGGAAGTCTAACAGATTTGCCCAAGGAATAAGTATCATAAATAGCGGTGTCTGTGAGTTTACATGTTTGCTTTTGAATTTTTATATTTCAACTGTTTCAAGTCAAAAATCGTACTAAGTATAAAACTTAGCCAAGAAAGATTTATTGGAACGAGCTATCTATTGGGCAACAATAGGGCTGCATGATGACCAGCACTCATTCTAGACTAAGCTTGTGATTGGTATAGAAGTAAGTGTGATTATGTTATGCTGATGGAAAAATTGATGGCCTAGACTTAATGGGTAATCCTGGGGCGTCAATAAATTGTTTACGGTCCAGATACCCAATACAGAATAGTATGATAGCGATTTAGTTCACGGTCTATATTATGTATCAAACTATCATGTGAGTATTGTGGATCATACTATAGTTTTTTTTTAGGAAATTAAGCTTTATGGTTTTATCTGGATCAACAAATTGGTAATATTTTTATATACAACTGTTTTTTTATTGTGCGATTTTGATATTTAGCTGTAAACATGTTTACTCACTCAGAAATATTTATATTTTTGACACCATTTTTATTTTCCATTTTTCAGGTGTTTAGCTTTAGGTGGTCGAGCTTCCTTACTTCTATTTCAGGGAGGCTCTCTCGCTCTGATTGTATATGGTTTTCAATTCCTAGATGTTGCAGTAGTATAGTTTAGTTTGCCAGCAGCCTTGTTAGTAGTTCTTTGTTTATGTACTCTGATATAAACCATTGTTTTGTATACACTATTTTGGTGGTTGCGTAGTTGATATAGCTATTTACCGATTTTATATATATGGTCTAGCTGCACGTGTTTGTTACGTGAATAGTAGGTATAGTATGTGCCAGCTAGATGTTACTAGTCCGCTGTGTGTTTATTAATATGTTTAATATTATACTTTTAATTTAATTGATATTAAGATAGTGGGTGTTTTGTCTTAAACTATTAAACTATAAAGGTAAATACAAATATAACCTTATTAGTTAATAAATGCATTAGAAATTGATTCATAGAATCATTTATTAACAAGGGATAAATTTAAAAAATTATAGTTAAAGTTATATTAAAATTTTAAATAGATAATTAATTATAGATAAATAATTTTTGCTAAATGGACATATAAAAAAAGAATAGAGGGGGTAGTTTAGATTTGTATCAGATCTCTTGTGCGAGGAGCACAAAACTATACAAAGCAGGCAACCTTAGGTAGTGGAATTATTTAGCATTTTTTTTTTGATGGAATGGAATTATTAGCATTTATCTAAATGGCAAACTTAATATTCAAGGATTCATCATGGCATCAATACACGTATATATGATTCATTATGAGAAAAAGTATACTTTGCAATTATTTTTTGACATTTTATAAGATACACTTATTTTCTATATAATTGAATTATTGTTTGAAAATAGGAGAAATCCTAATTTTTGTCTTTAATTGATTAGCTTAAAACACCAAATTGAAAATAGGCCTAATAGTTCAAAATACCCAAACTTTTCAAATTTTTTTATAACCAAATTTTTAAAATCTTCAATTTTATCTTATTTTTCATTTTTCAGTTTTAATTATAGCCAAATACTCAAATTTGAGTAGAGAAACAATTCAATATATGCTTCATATTATTCATATTTAGAATTTTTGATGATAAAATGATAAATTAGAATAATATGAAGCAATATAAACGACATATTTAAATTTCTAAACTCTCAAACAATACTAAACCTTTGCGATTTTTGTCAGTTATGAGCAAAACTTTCAAAATTTGTAAATATAACCCTTGGTAAATTATGTTCCTTTTATAGTCAAATTCGATCAAATCGATTTTCTTGTCAACATGACAACCATATATATAAGATTAAAAAAATATAATTACAATAAAATATTAAACCTTTACGTGTTATGTTATAGTAAAATGTTTAATCACAATAAAAACTAAACCGATTCAAAATTGGATATAAAAGGAACTTAATTTACCAAAACGGGTTATATTTGTAAATTTTGAAAGATCTGGTCAAAACTGATAAAAATCGCAAAGGTTTGGTATTTTTTTAGGATTTGGCTTAAATGTTTTTATTTTAATTTAAGCAATTAGCTATAATTGAAACTAAAAATAAAAATAAGTTGAAACTAGATTTTTTAATAATTTGAGCATAAACAAAAAAAATTAAAAAAACGGGGTATTTTTTGATGTTCAAGTCTTGAAAATATGAACAAGTAATTACATTTGTTAGCAGAAAAGCTAACTTTGTGTACATTTAAGAATATGCCCATTTACTTCACTCTCGCTGTCTAAATTTAATTAAAATATTTTATGCATATTGTTGATAACAATCAATAAATAGTAACATATACTTTTTCCATCCTAAAATAATAGTTCATTCTTTTTGTCCTAAATAATTGTCCATATTTCTAGTAAATTACAATTTAAAATGTTAAATTTTTTACATTGCCCTTATTTAAAATTACCATTTAATGATATTAGTTTAGAAAATAAATTAGTAATAATATTTAGTAAGGGTATGATAAAAAAATGAAGATAAAGTTGTGAAAATTTAGAGCATTAATTGTATTTTTTAAACTGTATAAAAAGCGAAAAATGGACTATTATTTTAAAACAGAGGGAGCAATTTTTAAAAAATTATGTTAAATATACTATATCAGTGCTTAATAAATATTATAATAAAAGAGGATAATTTTTTTAAGTAAAAGATACTATTTATAAATATTATTTGCTAATAAAAATGAGAAACCAAAAAAATCATATCAATTAAATTAATATTCTCTCAGTGTTAAAATAACAGGCCATTTGAACAAATAGAGTAATTGAAAAAAATATGACTGAGTTAATTAAAATTTAATATATTATCTAGTTTTTCATTTTTATCATTCAATTATTTTTTAAATATATGAATAATATACTAATACTAATTTTTTTACTGGTGTGTTTTACATTGGAATTAAAAAACAACATTTATTCTACACTAAAATATGGTGTGATTAATTGATCTGAAGAAAACAATAAATATTTATTAGGGATAATTAAAATTTTTAATTTTGAAATTACCTTTCAAATAGACGCTAAAAATAGTAATGACGATCCTTTAGAATGAAGAGAGTACATAGCAAATCTGATAGCAGTATATAATTTACACATCAATTTTTCATATCAACTTCTTTGATGAACCAATGTTTTTGTTGTCTTATTAAAGTATTATATAAATAGTGTTCAAAAATTCACAACACTTAAATTTTTTAATTTATTGCAATGTTAAAAATTCATTGTTAAATTTTTATTTTGTGTTTCATCTATTTTCAAATAGATCACTTATTTGATTTATTTTAATTTTTAAATATTTTAAATATTTTAAATCAATTGATATATGATATCTCAATATATTCTCACTTGGTAAAAAATGTATAATAGCTTTACAAATTTTATCAATAAAAATTTATATTATATTTTAAATCTTACTTTCTGTTTTAATTATTTATACTCATTATTATTTTCTTATACTATTACATGAAATTTTCGATAAAAATGAAAATATAAATATTTATAATGTGAAATGTGAAATAGTAATGCATATTTATTGGTATTTTACATTTTCATGTTGTACAATTTATTTATACAATTTAATAGTTTATGAGATAACATGTTAAATTATATAAGTGGTTGTTATTAATAAAAGATAAAATTAATATTTCAACTAAACTAACCAAATTAAAATAGAAATTTGGTATATATTTTTAGACGCCTAAAATAAAAACTTGACCTATTTTTATGGGACGGAAAGAGTAACATAAATTGTCAAAATAATACAATAATAAGAAACACAAATTGAATTGATTTTTTTTTTTTATAAATAAGCCCCATTTAAATATTTAAATTAATTATTAAAAGCAATCTGATGTTCTTACACAGGCATTACTTTAAAAGATATCAAACTAAAAAGAATTAAATTTTCTACATTATATATTCTATTAAAAAAGTTAGCAGTAATTGCTATTTTTCAACTCATAATATTTACTACGTTTGGCTTTAAAATAAAAATTTAAAGCTATTACTAAAAAAAAAACTACTTATATCTATCTATAACAAATATAAAAGTGTATTCGCGGGGGGAACACTTCCATTCACGGACAAAAATACCCTCTACATATTTTATCCAAGTTGATATTCCTAATTGTGACATATAAGAATATTTGTGCATAACAAATAGAAAGATGGCATTCCTAATCCATAAAGAAAACATATTAAAAATAATTATCGCAGTAGCTACCATTATGTATTAAATTCTTAATCGTAAAAGGAATTGTGCAACTATCATTATGTGTTAAATTCCTGATCCTAAAAGAAATTGCACATATATATCACTATATATAAAAATATATGACGAGTTTCATTAATATTAAATAATTATATTATAATATTTGTGTTAGAGCTTTGATATTTTTAATATTTATTAAATTATTAGTTATTTACTATGAAAAATAATATAAATTTACTTCAATCATATTATCATCTTTTAATAACAACAATATCAAAAATTAAATCTATTGCTTAGTTCTAACTTTTTAACATTTCTAAGAAATGAAATTAAAATTTTATAAAATAATTAAACAAAATCAAATAAAAAAACACAAATCTAATAAAATTTAAATAATAATATATTATTAAAAAAATATACAATTATAATATAAATAACGGGTCATATAGATATCGTTAACGTGCGTAGCACGTGGCGAAAAAAACTAGTTCTAATAAATACTCTTTTGATATGTAATAAATATTCTGCATAAAAAATATCACTTGCAATAAATATTATAAATAAAAAAAGTAAAAATTTATTTATTAAATAGTATAAAAGTGAATATAGTAATTAATATTTTAATTTATCCAATAAATAGATGAAACAAAAGAAAGGATAAAAGTAGAAGAATTGAAGATCATCCAAACTTAAAAACAAACTTACAACTAAAAATAAGTCAACTAATCTAAAACTAAAACTAAAACCAAATACTAAGGTTGTTTTTCACATAAACACGCCGTTACAGTTAGGTTCTCTCTCAATCTTCTTCTCCCACCACCACCTTCACTTTAACCCTAATTACCTTTTTAATCCTACATTTTTCTATTTTGTCTCTCTTCTTTTATTTTATTTTAAATTCCTCTACCCAAATTCACCACTCTCTCTCATTACTTTGTAAATATAACCCACTCCTTGAATAACGGCATAATTTTCCAAACCCACAAAAACAAAGCATTGTTTTTGGTTTTTTGTTTTTGTTTTTTTTTTCCGTTTACATTACAAAAAGAAGTCAATTTCGAAGTAATTCTTGAAATTGTGAGACTTGGGTATTTGTTCTGAACACATTTGGTATCTGGGTTTCGAAATTCTTGTTAGATGGTGGTGAAGATGATGAGATGGCGGCCATGGCCGTTACTGGGTCCAAGAAAATACCAGGTTAAATTGGTGGTGAGGAGGATGGAGGGTTGGGGTCTGGTGAGGGAGAAGAAGAGTGGTGATGATTCTGATGATAAAGAGATAAAAAAAGATAAATTGACGGTTGAGATTCGATGGAAAGGTCCGAGATTTGCGCTTAGCTCGTTGAGGAGAACAGTGAAGAGAAATTTCACTAAGGAGGTGGAGGTTGATTTTTTTGATGATGATGATGACGACAAAAACGGTGTCGTTGAGTGGGATGAAGAGTTTCAGAGTCTTTGTACTTTATCTCCTCAGAAAGAGAATGTCTTTCATCCTTGGGAGATCTCTTTTACAGTCTTTGATGTGAGTCTTCTTTACCTTTAAAATATTAAAATTTTGATCTAATAGTAAAATTTAGAATAGAGATTTTTTTTTTTAATGATTTAGTGTGTGGTAGTTTTGTTCAATTAAGTTTTGTACAATTTTTGGTATTGTATACTTCTTGGTTTGGCTGATAGACAAGATATAAGATATGTTCTTGTTTTGGAGCTTGACCTTCTAATGTTTTCTGGTTCTTGATTGTTAAATTTCAATGAATCTTGGGTTTTCATATTTTTGTGACATGGATTTTCTTAATTTGTTGGTGTTCTTATTGTTGTTGACTGAATTATTAGCTTTTTCGGTGGAGAACTTAGCTTTGCTTTCTGATTCAGAGTGCAAACCGCGGGCCAAAGAACAAGCTTCCTGCCGTTGGAACAGCTTTGCTGAACCTTGCGGAATATGCTTCTTCTGCTGAACAGAAAGAGTTGGAATTAAGCCTCCCTCTTATGCTTCCTCCTGGTGCTACCGAGCCTTTTCCTTCGCTCTGCGTATGTGTTCTGTAATCTCTTACGATCTCCGTTGGATCTTGCGCGTTTCTGTTGATTATAACATTTCTGATTCTTTTTTTACGACTGCGTAATTGTATAATGTTCATTAAGGATGGTGTTGTTGGTACTTGGTACTCCATCTATTAGCGAGTTTGTTTTTTCAATTTTGAGGTCAAATTTCAAAAACTGCTTGATTTTCAATTCGACTTTCTCTTTTCTTATTCGAAGTTTATCTGAATAATGCAGATTTCACTTAGCTTGTTGGAACTGAGAACTGCCCCAGAAGACCAAGTACAGAGAGCAATAGTTCCAATTTCATCTCCGCCACAATTAGGAGAAACTGTCTCAACTGAAAAAGACGAGGTTTCTGCGATTAAAGCTGGTCTTAGAAAGGTCAAGATTTTCACAGAGTATGTATCCACTAGAAGAGCTAAAAAGGCTCGTGAAGAAGAGGGAAGTGAAGGGCAGTGCTATCGGAGCGAGGATGGTGAGTATAACTATCCATTCGACTCAGACTCAATAGATGATTTTGAGGAAGGAGAATCAGATGAGGTCAAGGAGGATTCCAGTGTTAGGAAGTCATTCAGTTATGGTACACTGGCTTATGCAAATTACGCTGGAGGGTCCTTTTACTCAGATATGCGAAAAAATGGTGACCATGAGGATTGGGTTTACTATAGCAATCGCAAGTCGGATGTGGGTTGTTCAAACATTGATGAACTAAATCCAACCTCGGAGCCATCTCTATTGCAAAGCTCAAAGCGCAGCATATTGCCTTGGAGGAAGAGGAAGTTAAGCTTTAGGTCTCCAAAGCCCAAAGGAGAGCCATTGTTGAAAAAGGCATATGGAGAAGAAGGCGGGGATGATATTGATTATGATCGCCGTCAGCTTAGCTCTGATGATGCTGCTGCCCTTGGGGTAAGATCAGTTGTATCTATTATTTCATATTGTAAGCTGGAAATTGTTTTTATCATTTTGGTTTCAGTAAATTTGGTTATCAAGTAACTGAAATGCTCGGTTCATTTAGAAATATGTTTCTGGACATTCTTGTTATCATTTATTTGTAGGCTTTCTTTTATTATTTCCTTGTTTTAACTCAAAAGTGTCTCTAAATTTAAATTATGGCTATTGATATGCAGAGTCAGAAAGCAGAAGGAGATTCATCAGCAAACCGATCATCAGTTTCTGATTTTGGAGATGACAATTTTGCTGTTGGCAGTTGGGAACAGAAAGAAATTATAAGCCGTGATGGTCACATGAAACTTCAAACTGAAGTTTTCTTTGCTTCAATTGATCAGCGGAGCGAGCAGGCAGCAGGCGAGAGTGCATGTACAGCTCTCGTTGCTGTCATTGCTGATTGGTTTCAGAACAATCAGGATGTTATGCCTATTAAGTCTCAGTTTGATAGTCTAATTAGAGAAGGATCATTGGAATGGAGGAACCTCTGTGAGAAAGAGACCTACAGGGAGCAGTTTCCGGACAAGCACTTTGACCTTGAAACGGTTCTCCAAGCCAAAATACGTTCTCTCTCTGTTGTTCCCGGCAAGTCTTTTATTGGGTTTTTCCGTCCTGATGGACTGGATGAGGAGAGATTTGACTTCTTACACGGTGCCATGTCTTTTGATAACATCTGGGATGAGATTAGTGGCACCGGATCAGAACGTCCTGACAATGACGAACCTCAGGTCTATATTGTGAGTTGGAATGATCATTTTTTTATCCTCAAGGTTGAACCAGAAGCTTACTACATCATTGACACATTAGGGGAACGGCTATATGAGGGATGCAATCAGGCATACATCTTGAAATTCAATAGAGATACAATCATTAGCAAATTAACAAATGTTGCTCCACCTTCCGATGACAAGACATCAAGTGACCAGCCGATTGTGCCAGTTGCTACGGATCCCAAGAATCAGGAGTTGAACCCAAAGGAAGAAACTTCTGTAACAGAGGCTATGGTGACGAGGCTCGAGGAACCAATGAAGAGTGACGCCGAAGGGGAGGAGGTTGCCCGAGGAAAAGACTCGTGCAAGGAGTTTATAAAGAGCTTCTTGGCGGCAATTCCTATCCGGGAGTTGCAGGCAGATATTAAGAAAGGTCTAATGGCATCAACTCCTCTTCATCACCGTTTGCAGATTGAGTTCCATTACACCCAGCTCTTAAAAGCACTGCCTGAAAGTCATGCAGAAGCGATGGCCGCACTACCCGAATCAGTCGATGTCGCGATAACAGAGGTTGGTCCCTAGAGAGTTGCTATAAATTTTAGGAAGTGTGATTAGCCTAACTTGTCTTAATCTTAATCCATGGTCTTGAATAGAACCTATGTTTATTTGTCTTAATGTTGGCACCTTTGTCTGTGTCTGCTTGTCAATATTAATAACTAATTGTGACTGTTTTGTGCAGCACTATAAGTTCTCTTCCAATCCCTTGAAATTTTGTTCACTGTTTTATCTAATTTTGGTATCTCACAGAAAAATTCTTTTGTGATTTAATTACTTTATGCATACTGATGTGGAGATGACATACTGTAATTTTGCAGCATCTTTTTTATTACAAGTTCCTATGTGAGGCAAATGAGAATCTGAATGGGTTACTTGTTAGGATTCTGGGTTATGTTTTGATTGGATTCAGATATTCTTTTCCCAATGTTGTGTAAAAGCTCTAAAGATTTAAACTTTTTAGAGGACATTCTTTGAACTTTTGCCTTCTTTTTAGACCAAAATCACTAACCAAAATCTCCTATTTTAGACTTTTTAGATCAATTAATATATTAAAAATAATGACCAACAATGCTTGCTTTTTATTTTGTTAATACTAATAAACTAGTTTTATTGCTTTCTGTTTAGGAGAATAAGTCTCATTCAAAACAAATTTCCTTTTTCATTTATACACCCATATAAGTTATAGAAAGTTATATTAAATCTGAAAGTATTAAGTTTAAATATTATATTTATTTAATTAAGGAAACGGAATTTGTTTTTTTACCTCATTACTACCTCCGTTCTAAATTAATAAGACGGTATAAAATACACAAGTATTAAAAAATTTAATTTATTTAAATAAAATAACTTAACATCTATCATTTTGAGCATATCAAATAATAATACAATAATCTATTCAGTTTTCTTTATCTATCATTTTGGTTCCTTTTTGTTTTTGTGTTTTATATTATTTCTTTACCCAGTGTGTACATGCATTTGATATAAACCTACCCCAGCAATATATGTTTAGGATGTACCCTCTAAATAATCCATAAAAGCAGCATTGGATTATTCCTATGGTCAGGCTATGTACAAGTCACTTTCATGTATATTTAATTAAGTACTTATTCTGGTCCAATTTCTAATCACCTAACAATATAGCCTATATAAATTATAGTTTCCATTGGGGAATAATATTTTTTTAGTGAACACTTTAATGAATTATCTATTTTTTTTATTTTTCTTATTAATGTAACCATTTCAAGTTTTAGCATATGCTATGGTCTATTGTTAATTATTATTATTATTTTATTTCTTTAATTGATTGTGAGCTAATAGTAATAGAGACAGCCTTGGCAACTTTATATGTTGATTTTGACATTCTCACTTGCTCCAAATAGAAAAAAACCACAAGATAATCATATTTTTTTAAAAAATTATTTTTTTTTACAAGAACAATTTTAAGTAAATGGACTTAAGAAAATAAAGTAGCTGATATATATAGTGAAAAAACCATGATATTAATTGAACATAATTTATTGAGATAAAATATTATGAGTATAATTTATATATTATATTATTAAAATTCACTTTAAGATTTATCATTTAAATAATTTTATCATTTGACTCGAATTTAATTAGACGGGATCTAATAATAAAAGTAAAAACAATTATTAATAATTAAGTCAATTGCACATGAGGCAAAGGGCCACTTGCATGAGTTGGTTTGAATGCATTGGTTAGGTAAAGATGGGCCTATCTTCAAGGCTGGCTCTTTGGTCTTCAATGGGATGAGCCTTTTTGGTCCCATTTATGTCCTTTTATTGTTTTTAGATTAAGGTCTAATCCTTTCTTTTTCTTTTTAATTAAAATGTCCAAGAACAAAAAGTCACCAAGATCCCTAAATTTATACGTAAGGTTAATTGACTCGCACTTAATAATTTTAATCAATTTGATATAATGTCCTCTAAATTTAGGTCAATTATTTCCTAAAGTTTTTAAAATGTCCACGTGCTATAATGACTATTTTTGTTTTTAATTGATTAAAATGAATAAATATGAGTAAATTTGACCCTTACCTAAAATATAGGGCCATGATGACCCTTTTTCCATAGATATATATATTATACATGCTGTGTTTTTATATGTATGCTCCATGCAATTTTCACATTCTTGATTATTTTTATTGAATTAGTAAAGTCAGGTTAATATTATTGTCATCTTTAACTTTATTTTGTATTAAACTATCCGTCTCCGCTCATAAAATAACATGATTATTTTATTCTTGGATTTTTTTTAGGTATTGATTATATCCTTTATTTTTGTATTATGTATTTACAACAATCAATTAACTCTTTGGTTTTTAATTGAGTATTTCCATCGAAATGAGTAATATTAAAACTTTGATTTAAATTAATTAACCCTATCACATAAATTGCATCATAATAGTGTTTATGTCATAATGACACTATGTATCACAAGTTCAATTTGGTATTAGTATCTTTTATGCTTCATGCTCAACTAGCAATATGGCCAAACGTTGTTTTGGCTTTCTAGCAATTAAATAATTAATAATGAGTTAATATATAATTTTTACTGAGCACTATAATTTTTTAATTATACTAATTTTAAAAATGTATCATTTTGATAAAAGTTGCATTAAAAAAATAACATTAGTGAAAATATAGTCTATTGAAGTACAAATAATAAATAAATTAATAATATTGCTATATATTACAAATAAATTTAACTTATCATGTTTAATATTGTTAGTTTAAATTAAATATTATAAATTAAAATAATTTTATAAATAAAAAATTGCAAATAAAATTTGTGAAAATTATATTATTATATTCAACAAAAATCATTAACTATAATTTTTTAATTTACTAAATATTAAATCAAAAAACAATTTTATTTTTATGGAACAAACAATATTATTATTTGTTTATAATAATTTACTTAATACTTGCATAATGATATTGATATCTGTGTAATAATTTCTGTTATTATAATATAAAAAAAATTATTTAATTATTTAATTTTATGTCCCTTCGAAGACATCCGATAAAATTATTTAATTTTATCATCCAATATGAGACCTAAAGTTACAAATAGAAAAATATATGTATTTTAAATGTCATGAAATTTAAAATAAAATTTTACTTTTAATTTTTCATTTTTTTAAAGTTATTATTATGTATTTTTTATAATTAACAACACATAAAAAATGATAATATAAAATAATTACTTTATCATGCTATAGCACTAAAATTTATTATTCTAATAATAAATTAATAAAAGTCAGAATTTATCAAATTAATGACAATCATTAGAAAATTTAATTTAAGGACTTAAAGTGTAACTCATAATAAATTAAAGATGCACATGAATTGGTTCTCCACCCTATGTTAACTTATTAGGCGGGAGTAGAATATAGAAATCATTCATATGTTACCTTGTCATGTTTTAGAACAGTAAAAGAAAGAGTGCAGCTGTCGTTTAAACCTTATGTGGTTTGATTCTTAGCTTTAATGTATAGTATAATAGTCAATATCTCTCCCCGTAGCAATCTATTAAATAATGAGATTAAATTCTTTTCATTATTGTTAGGATAAAAATTATTTAGCTTTACACGTTTTTTCAATTTAATCATATTTTTTAAATTTTTTTATAAAAATACACCAACTTTCATTTTTTTTCAAATTCATATACGATGCTGATGTGTCATTCATTCGTTGTTTAAAAATGACTTATGCCTCAGCAAATTGTACCAATGAATGAGTTTCACGTCAGCACCGTGTATGAATTTGGAAAATAAAAATAAAAATAAAAATTGGTGTATTTTTATAAAAAAATTTGAAGAACGTAATTAAATTAAAAAAACGTCCAAAATTAGTAAATTTTTATGACTGCATCCCTGATTGTTAATGTTATATTGTAAAATTGAATTTAATCAAAATTCACAATATTTAGAAAATTTAAAGTTGAAAGCATTTAAGTTAGCGATTACCCTAATTAACCACCCAAAAATGATGGATGGACCATAAAAAAAGGTATTCGCATGGATGCTTGATTATGAAAAAACACTTTTTCTTTATTGCACCAACACAACCCTTTTCATACCAACAAATAACTTTTTCTTGGTTTTTTAGAGAGACCCATGTGCATTTTCTTCACTACTCATTATTATTCCAAACTTATCTTCACAATAATTCATTAATTTCAATTTCACTTGGCTCCACATTACTTGCATTAGAACTTTGAATTAAATATATTCTTTATTTCTTTTTGGCTTATCCTCTTAAAATCTTCCCACCTTTTACCCCAAATTCGTTTGCACACTTACGTTGTAAAACCACCAAATATATCCAAATTATGACCTTTCACTTTCAATTGCACCCTCAAACATTAAATTGATCTATTTTCACTTGAAAAATGTTCAAATCAATATTTTAAATTTTAGCATATTTTAAAATAGAACTTAATATTTTATTTAACACAAAAATAAACCTATTTTTTCAAGTGAAAAGAGATCAATTTAATGCTTGAAGATGTAATTGAAAGTGAAAGGTTATAATTTGAGTATATTTGGTGGTTTTATAATATGAGGGTGCAAATAAATTGGGGTAAAAGATGAGGGGTTTTTAAGAGATAAGCCCTTTCTTTTTAATTGGTCCTTACTATATTCAGGCTTCCACTTTCTAATTAGTAATTATGTTCACCTCAAAAAAAAGTACGCTTATGTTTATTTCTTTATGATCCCATTATCATAGTTTAAATGGTAGAAATGTTATAATTTAATATAGGCTTAATCATCAAAAAAAACTCTCACTTTTTAGCCCTTTTTCAGTTGCACCCTGACGTTGCAATTTTGTCGGTTGCACCCTAATTCGCACCTTTGGGTTTCAATTCCACCCTCAAAATCAAATTGGACCTTTTTCACTCGAGAAAAATTCATAAAACCCCTTATAAAGTACTCGTTTGAACTCTTTTCCACATAAAAAGTTAAAAATGGATGACTTATTTTAATTTTTTTCAGATAAAAAAGCAATCAATTTAGTACTTGAGGGTGGAATTGAAAACCAAAGGTGCGAATTAGGGTGCAACTGACAAAATTACAACGTCAGAGTGCATTTGAAAAGGGGTTAAAAGGTGAGGGATTTTTTGGTGATTAAACCTTTAATATATATATAAAAAACATAGAGGAAATAACAAAACTATACAAAAAGAGGAAGAAAATAACAACAATGCTAAATTTGCTGAAATATTACATGAGCACCTCAAAAAAATAAAACTTTACATCTAATACCTTCCCAATGAGTATGCAACACATGGCACCCACAAAATAAATGAAAAAAGTCAAAAACGCGTCAGAATAGGTCAAAAACGCGTCAGAAACGCGTCTGACATGTGTCTGACACGCGCGTCATAACTGTGCATCAGTCACGCGTCAGTTCGTCAAACTATTCAAACATGTATCATTTATGTATCTGTTATGTATCAGATATGTATCAATGGACATATCCGATTATTATTTTTCATATTTCTAAAATAAAAATAAATAAATATATATATATATATATATTAAATTTGTATTATTTATGAGTTTCTAAGGTGTATGAATAATATATTTTAAATTAAAAGATATATGTATCACGTGTTTTAATTAAAATTCACACATCAAATAATATCAATAACATTTTAATACGTTACTATTCACTATAAATTGAAGCATAAAAGTAATAAGTTATGAGGTGTATATATAATATCAAATGTTATTAATATTATTTGATATATTATTGTCTTTGAGGTGTTTATATAATATATTTTAATTTAAAGATACTTGTATCACATACTTTAATTGAAATTCACGCATCAATAACATCTTTATATGTTACTCGATATAAATATCTTTAGTATATATGATATATACAAAAAAAAAAGAACTAATAACAATATTATCCACTTCATTTGCATGAAAATACATTTTTCTCTTTATTTGCAACAATTTCTTATTATGCGTCTAAACTATTTTTGATATGTATAAGAGATGTATTGTATATGTATAGTATTTGTATGTGAGTTGTATATTTAACGCATTGAATATATAATTTACGGATAGTTAAAATGTATTTATAACATATATTAAATAAAAATATGCCACATGCTCTGTAAATTGTATAAAATATTTATCCGTATTAATAATATATTTATCATGTTTTAATTGTATATGAAAGATGTATCTAACAAATACATCTAAAAGACATACATATATATATATATATATATATATTCTTTAAGCTGTTTCTGATATGTATTGATGATGTATCCGAGATATATGATATGTATCGAAAATGTATCTCGAAGGCATTGAGGTACCACCATTGACGAGATGACGCGTATACTATTAAGGATATATCTATCATGTATAAATTATATATTAAAAATTTATATAGCAAATACAACCAAACACGTTTAATGAAATAATATATATATTCTCCTAACCCACTCCCTATCCCACGTCCACCAATGGCTCAACAAAACCCACCAACTCAACCCCAAAACCAACCCAAACCAACCCACCATCGTCGGCCTAGACATCGAGTGGCGACCCAGTTTCAGCCGCAACGTAGAAAATCCAGCCGCCCATTCCTGTAAATTTTAGAGAAAAATGGTGCAGAGAAAAATGGTGAGAGCAGTGAAAGAGAAGAAAAATGGAATTGTTAAATATTTACAGAGAAAATGGTGAAAGCAGTGAAAGAGAGAAGAAAAATGGTGAGAATTTCAAGGAAAAAGGAATACAGTGAGGCTAAGATCAAATCACGTATGAGATGTAATATTTTACCGTTTAGTGACATTAAATGTAAAGAAAAAGTTAGCACAGTTGAAAGAATTTGGCAGTCTTAGCAAAAATGTAAAAAAATCCCGGTATTAGCCCATTCCTGTAATTTTCTCAAAAACATATTTGTTTCTTTATTTCTCTTTCTTTCTTTTGGATCATGCTAGAGATCGAATTAAGAATTGTCCGGTTCTTAAAATTTATAAAGCAAACTCATATAAATTAAAGTTTGTTTATTTTGACAATTTAGTCCAGAACTATTCATTAAAATTTGTTTATTTTAACAATTTGATCCATAACTGAAAATTTAAAGTTTGTTCATTTTGGCGATTTAGTCTGTAACTATACAAAAAGATAACTTTTAGAATGTATGGAAAGTAATTGTGTAAATATTTTTATTTATTTAATATATCATGTCAATTAACGTGTTTGTATTTTTTATTTAGTAACTTACATTGATTTCAATATATTTAAGTTCAATATTTTCACAATTGCTTTTTGAGCGCTCTAAAGTTATATAAACATGTATAATTGACCCTATGTAGTTATGTTAGAAAACCTAAATTATTAAAATAAATCAATTTTGATTAATATGTCAGATTCACAAATATAAAGAGCGGATGACCCTTTGCTCTTAAAGAGATCGATTGGGCAGTAGACCTCTTCTCCCTTACATTTTATGAAAGCATCACAATTGTGATATATTTGTGTTCACATCACATGCCCAAGAGTTGATTTTTCTATTTTTACAATGTCTCAAAAGAGAAATAGCAATGAAGATTGGCCTAAACTTAAATTAGATGGGACCGAAATGAAAACAAAAATACTGAAACGAGAAATATCGAAATAGAAAACGATAGTAATATTTTTTCACAAAGCAATAGTATAAATATAAAATTTCAAAGATTCACAAGCATTTATAGAAATTAAAATGCAATGTCAAAACGCAGAACCGAATAAGTTTTCGTGCAGAATATATAACAAGATAGTAACAGAAAGCTAGAGTTATTTACAATTTGATATACAAGTTATAAACTAAGACCATTTTCTGACCTTAAAATTCAGATGCAGATGCTACATTTAACCAATCCATTCTCATTACACTCCTGACATCTGATAAACATTTCATCACAACTTTCCCTGTCGACAAAAACTTTCCGACTACCACCGCAATGAAAGCAAACGACAAATCGTTTATTTCCGCAGCCGCCACAAGGACTGCTCGACAGGACTAATGGTATCCCTTCAAGCAGTTTCTTTAGCTTCCCTTGCTCGTGCAGGGTTACGACTTCGTCAGCTCCGCCTATGTATCTTCCTTTGATAAAAAGACATGGCGGAATTACTCTTCCGCCGAGAGTCCTCCATAGTTCTTCCCTGTATTCTAGGTGCATCGAAACGTCTCTCTCGTAGAAACTTACCTTGAAACTTTGCAGCAAGAAGAGTATTGTTTGACATTCCTCGAACGTTTTTCGTATGCTCCGTAAACTTGTTGTATACAGAGTCACAGATTCGAGTCCTCCTGGAGGACATTTTTCTTCAAATTGTGAGAGTTCAACGTCGAATTTATCGTCCATTGCGGGGAGTTTATCATGTTTTTGCTGATTTTCTTGTAGGTAAAGTGATGGAATTTGAAAGTTGTGATGATTTAAGAATGTGTCCGGAGAATTGAGCTCAGAAAGTAGACCATGTTTGAATAAGTTTAGTTTGTTGATGAATCTAATTCCTTTCATTGATTTCAAGTTTTATGTTTATCTGTAAACTGGATAAGCAAAAAAAGATGAAAGAAAGGGAAAATTTTAGTAGAGAATTGACTAATGGTTGAGAAGGTTTTTCTTTAGGTTTTCAAAGATTGAAAAAAGTGAAAAAAATGAAAAAATCTTTTTGGTTGCTTTTTAAAGTGATGATTAATCACTTGCATTGTGGGGACAAGGTTCTGTGTGTATGGTGCTAGTGCGTAGTGTGTGTTTACTAAGACCCTTTACCAACATTTTTGATGCATCATCATGGTGTTGGTGCGAAAGACAAATCTAATAGAAGGTCATCAATGGTTGTGATTATACATGACCACGGCCTGGGTAGCCGTTCGGACCGCTTAGGTCCGTTCATTTCGGGTCGGATTTAGATATTCAATTTTTAATTCAGATCCGGCCTAAACCCAAATCTATAATAAGTCCAATTTTTCTATGGGCGAGCTATGTCGTTTATTATTGTCTATTTTACCATGCAAATTCGAAAAAGTATTCTGATTTCAAGTCTGAACTTGAATAGTAAATATGCAGCTCAAATCTGGATTAAGCCGGATTTGATCTTACATTAAAAATAGACAACGGTTGAGCCAAGTCTGAAGTTCTGAACCCATCTAAGTCCGTTCTATGACCAATTCTAGTTATAATTAGGCGTGCGCATTCGATTTAAATCGAATCAGATCAAACCAAATTAAAATTTGATATTTTTTAAAATCAAACTAATTTTATAATTATTTACTTATTTCAAACTGAACCATTATGAATGATTTTTTTGTTCGGTTCGGCTTGTACCAAAAGTGAAATTTTTTTAGAAAAACTTCTAAACCCAAATTGATCCATAAAATCAACTTTTACTTTCAAAGTTAACAAAAGAATAATTTTTATCAGTTCGGTTTTTAGAAGCCCCTAGTTGTGATTCTTTGCTTCGACAGAATTATTGAATGACCAAACTGCCCTATATGATTTCTCAAGCTGACACTTGATACCTTCATGGAGCAGAATCTGATAGATAGTAGACCATGTATTAAATGGTTTTTAAAAGCAGAACTCAACTGAAAACATTGAAATAAAGGTATGGCAAAGGTCAACTTTAAGCCATTGGATTTTGGGTCTCCCTTCACTAATTTTCTTTCAAGGAATGAAACCCTCTAGCTAGTCATCATCTATGTTGCACCAAATCAAGACCCGAGTGCCAAATGTAGTGAGTAATGGCTACAATATAATGAGTGTGGTTTCAACACATTGAGCTAGAAATTTCCACCAAATTGTATGAACTATTATTAGAGGCTTCCAATGAAGACAATAATAGGCCTAACATTAAATTGATATGTTAAAACTAAACTATTGTGTTTTTAGAAAGACTGACAGGTAGGAGTGTACAATTGGTTCAAAGTTCAAACCGTATCGAACCAAAAATTTGTCTTTTATTGTTTTTGTTCGATTTGGTTGTTTTAAAACATAATTATTATTTTTTTTGTTTTAATCGAACCAAACCAAAAAATCAATTTTTTTATAATTTTAAACCAAATCAAATTTATCGATTGGGAGCAGAGTAAATGCTAGGGTCGAGATTTTTGAACTCTAGTCTTCCAAAAGAAGAAAAGAACAGTTACACTGTTCTAGTTTTTTAATCTATACTTCCGAGACCCACGATTTTTAAATTTAATTTTTCCAAGGCTTGCATCTGCAGCTACTTAAGTTCAAACACCAACGCAAAATCAAAAGATTTGAAATAAATAAATAAATCACAAATGTCAGCAATCGAATAAGGCACATTCATCTAAAATGCATTGCTCACACAGGTCCGCTTTATGATCCTACTACCATTGCACAGAAAGGTTGATCGGTCGGTTATCGTCTGTCACCAATCTATTAATTGACCCGCTATTTTAACTAGATTGATAACGGTACATATTTTCAATGAATAGCGATCAAAAGAAAAAGTCGACCCGGATTTTATAATCAGACATGTAATCATAAATATAAAGGGGAAACGGAATGAACAGCAATAGATACTCACTTCAGTAACAATAAGATTTTTCCTCATTTCAGAAAATCTTTAAAGTATAAATAAATCCAATTAGCTAAAAAATATATGATATACAAATTTCTTTGTACATGCGGTTGAAAAGCAGTTCATGAGGCACTTAGCTATCTGCAATGGATGACGCGAATCCAATGTTAAAGTCGAATGCAATGCAAGTTAGCTCCTTCTTCTTAGCATCATACATCTTCATTGTGAGAGAGTACGAACCCTGCGAATGACCATAATCATTAGAGACACGAAAAAATGAGTTTCTAAAAGTAAAGTGTTTATCTACAACTATATTTATGTAAAGCAATCTAACCCAATACAATAAGAATGTTTAGCATTACTATGTTAAAGACAGAGGAGTTCCGGGTCACTTACCGGAGGCGTAAATCCAGGCAAAACCTGAGAGTGAGACACTACAAAATTGCCATCAGACACAGGGCATGAGGTCTCATCACAAAGATCATGAGTCTCACTATGAATATGCCATCCAAAGTACGACACATCAATTACCAGTTTGCCCCCAGATATTGATTCACCTATCCAAATAGTTAAGCTACTTCAGCATAATGATTTAACTTCTCACATAATTCAGCAGAACATTATAAACAAAATAATAAAAACCCTAATTAACAAAAATCTATGTTTTTAATTTAAGAAATTGAAACCTGAAGTTGCAGAAATACTAAAGGTGGCCGGGTGCCCTCTGGCCACGGGGTCCGGCGATATCTCTACTCCGTTCACCGTTACATCATAATCTGCCTTTTTATCTGCACCATCATCACCAAATAAACCAAAAAAAATCAATCAAGGTTCAATTTTTAATTTACTAATCAAATTGAGAGATTTATTACAAAATATTTGGGTTTAATTAAGATTCAGACCGCAATAACGAACATCGGTGGCTCGAATCAAAGGCGCAATTATACAAAGGAAAATTGGTAAAATTAGCATGCATTTAGTCATCATCGTCGCCATTAATTAACTCTGAATTTAGGGATTTTTTTTTAGTTTGCTATATATTAGGAGTTTTTTTGTCAAGACGAATATATATTGAAAATCCAAAACTTTGTATATATCGAAGTTACGTGAGTCGTTGAATAACGGAATTAACGATATTACACGGTTTTGATGTTTGTGATTCGTATCAACTCGTGATTTTTCGGTTAATGGTAGTTGGCGGGAGACGGTTAGGTACAAGATTTTTTTGTTTTTCGAGTGTTATTTTTCAAAGAAGCCCCTGGACTAAATTTACTTTTTGGTCCCTCTATATTGATGTGATTTTATTTGTTCATTATTTTGATACAATAAACCAAAATCTATAATAAAGAGCCATTGGTTTTTTTTGGGGGGATACGAACTCATAATAAAATCACAATTTTTATGATTGAAATGAGAAGCATGTGCACTCACTAGAAAGATTTAACATGAATAATGAATTAAAAAAAAATCATAATTACTTAAAAGCCACATATCTTATAATTTTTTTTCATTTATATCATAAACCTAGGAAAATTTTTAATTGTACCATATTTTCGATTTTTATGTTTCATCTCTACCTAAGTTAAAATTAGTCCTTCATTTTAATCTATATTCTAATAAAACGTTAATGTTATTAATTGTACAAATATACCTTTTTCTTTAAAAAATTTTAATAATAATAATAAATTTTAATTTTTTTTTAAAATTCCGATCCGATGATCGACGCTCCTTCCCCAAAGGAGAAGGAGCAGCTCCTTCCCCAAAGGAGAAGGAGCAGCTCCTTCCCCAAAAAGAGAAGGAGCAGCTCGCTCCTTCTCCCAAAAGAAGAAGGAGACGCTACTCCTTCCCCAAATTAAGGAGAAGGAGCGGCTGTCGGTTTATTTTTAATTAATTAATAAAATTGATTTGTTATTAAAATCTATTTGAATATTTTTAAAGTTCAAAGATCTTTTTATATTTTTTTAAAATATAAAAATATATAATTTAACCTTTGTATTTAGTTGTTTTAATGATTTCATCTTCAAATTAAATAAATTGTCAAATTTTCTAATTTTGAGGTAGAGGTGAAACATAAAAAGCGAAAATAGGGTACAATTGAAAATTTTCCTAAGTCGTGGTATAAATGAATAAAAGTTATAAGGTGGATGATTTTTGAGTAATTAAGCCAAGAATAAAATAAGATACTTTAATCTCAATTGACCGTGAATATAAAAATATTTTTTTAATTATCGATGGATTGTGGACTCCATTTAATGGTCATGACATGCAAAATAAGATAGATGGTTAAGTGGATGGTGGTTATTCAATTTCTCTAATCCTTAAGTCAATTTAGGTTTGAAATATGAGTAATAACATTGAATTTGTGTTTATAGCTTTCCTTTAGGCCAACCATTTTCATTTTCTAACGTCTGTCGCAGTTTATTAAATCGGATCATATCAGTTAATCGTGTAAAATTGAATTTTAGATTGAATTTTTTTATATCTAAATAGCTACCTAAGCCATTTTGAAACACAATTTGTATACTATCAGTATTCTTGTGAGACTACATCTGGCAAAAATTTCATATCGATATAATATTAGTAATTGATTTGATAAAAAAGAGTTCATACATTAAATTGGTAACTTGGAAAAACTTCAGACACCAATGATGCAGATATTATCCAATCCAAATAGATGTATTCTCTCTTGCAATTTAGAGAAACAATTTATTTGTTCTCAATTTGAAAGGAAAACTAAAACTATCTTTATTAATACATCAATTAATCTTTAATGTACATAAACATGAATAACATTTGATTCGATCTAGTAACAATCTGCACATGTATGTGTATTACTCAGAAATACATTTGATTTCTGAACAAAAACTAAACTTTCAATGCAAGAACTACAAAAGAAAATATATAAAATAAAGTCGATTATATCAAAACTAAAATCAAAATCTCTCCGAAGAACCTCTAAATCAATCCCTTCTGATCGCCAACGGAACAACTTCAGCAAGAGGAGTCGAAAGCGGAGTAGGCAACGGAGAAGTTCGACAAATCGGACACGTAGGATGCGATCTCAGCCACGGATCAACACACTTGAGATGAAACAAATGTTCACAATCAGGCAATAACCGAAGCATATCACTGTTCTTATAATCCGCCAAGCATATCGAACAGCAACTCCCCGTCGTGTCCGTTTTATTAAGCTTCGCCTCAGAATATAACAACTTAGGGTAGCTTTTCAGAGTTGACTCATCAAGTCCGATGTCAAGAACGATATGATCATCAGGCAGCGGCTGATCTTGACCGTCTGATCTGTTCCTTCTTCGTGGGAACTGTTGCTGGTTATTATGAGTTCTGGTGCAGAAGTATGAAGCTAAAGTAATGGTTGTGATCAGTAACAGAATACCTATTGAGACACCGATTCCGTAGCCAAATCCGCCTATGTTGTGATCGGAATCACCCAGAAATCCTCCACCGCCGCCTCCTCCTCCGTCGTTAGAGGGTAATGTGGCGTTGTTCATGTCGTGAAGAAGGGAGAATTTGAAAAGGTGGTGATAGAAATTGTACGGTGAGGCATGGCTAAAGAAGGGTTGTAAAGTCAACGGATTGCATAAGAAATGGTGGAGTTTTAATTAAGGGAAGATGTATTTTGGTTGTTTAAGTAAAAGAATTGAGAGAGATGGAGGCGCCAATGAGGCAATACATGTGAGATACATTACATACCCGAATACTTATTTCCCATATCCTTTATTTAGTTTGAAATTTTTAGACCAGGCACAATTAAATAATAGGGTTAATTGCAAATTAATACACGAACTTTACCCTAATTTGTAATTATAACACGAACTTTAAAACTTGACAATTTAGTACACCAACTTTCATTTTTTTTGGCAAATTAGTACACCGACCAATCACAACACGTGGCTGTATATGACAATGTCCACATTAGTGTTTTTCGAGTTTCGTGTATCAATTCGCTAAAAAATGAAAATCGGTGTACCAATTTGCCAAATTTTAAAGTTCGTGTTGTAATTGCAAATTGGGATAAAGTTTGTGTATTAATTTGCAATTAACCCTAAATAATATGGCATTGATGAAATATATATATATATATATATATTATATTATAGATATATACAAATGTATATCAAGAAACAAGTTGACATGATTTATTTATGATATGAATATGTAAGTTATCAATTCTATGTTATAGTGGTTAATATTTATTTTAAGGTCTAATGGTAAAAAAAACTCAAATCTTTACAACTTGTTGCAATTATATCCAAACCTTTTAATTTTTACAATAATATCCAAATTGCATTTTTTGTTGCAATATACAAATTGCATTTTTTGTAGTAATAATAGTCAAATTGCATTTTTTGTTGCAATAATATCCAAATTGCATTTTTTGTTGTAATAATATCCAAATTGCATTTTTGTTGCAATAATATCCAATTTGCATTTTTTGTAGCAATAATAGTCAAATTGATGGCTAAACTTGTTGTTTTCAATTAAGATATTAAGCTATTATTAAGTTTTGATGTATAATAATATAGTAAAATCCAAAAAATGGCAAAAAACTCAAAACAATTCACAAAAAGTGTAATCTGAATATTATTGCAACAAAATAATGCAATTTCGTTATTATTACAAAAATTAAAATATTTATATATAATTGTAACAAGTCGTAATGGTTAGGATTTTTTTGCCATTAAGCCTTATTTTAATTGAATTCCTGTAAATTCAGCCGGAAAATGTAATTAATTGCACACTTTGATCAATTCAAATAAGAGCAACGTCTCTCTTTCAACATCTATTCATTTTATAATCATTTAAATATAGCTTGAACGTGCATTGCACGTCCCATGAATCACCAGGAAATTGACAATTATTTTTCTTTATTTCATTTTAAAATTTATAATTTGCCTACATAAAAAATTATTTCCAGCTAACTAGTTAAGCTGTTCTACTATGCAGTTGTTTTGTGCCTTCATTTTTCTTTTTCTTGAAGTCAAAAGAAGATGAAACTTGCATATTATAGAGAAGGTTGGTGTCTAGCAGTTAATACCTAACAAATACAAATATTTTTTATTGATAGGAAAGTCATCATAAAATATGAACATGTCATGACCTCATGCACACTCCACTTGTTAAAAAAAAACTATAACTGAAAAATACTATTTATTATTTTGGTGTTAAATAAAATCACCACCTTTTTATTAAGATCAAATGATTAAAAAAGACTAAATCTTTTACGAAATTTTTACAAAAATCCAAATTTTTTCAATTTTATCCAATTTATCCCGAAACGTAGGATTTCAAGTCATGTAAACCATAAATGGATTAACAAATATGAAGCCGGACCTACTCCTTCCCATCCCAGAAATAATTGAAGAGTTTCAATTGTGTCCAACAACGTGATTTTACTTATGTGGCGCTGATATGTGGCATTACCACATCAACGTCTCGTAGACGACACATAAGCAAAATCGCGTAGTTGGGTATTATTGAAACCAAAACCTACGTTTCAAGACGATACAAATAAAATTAAAAGATTTGGAGTTTTGTAAAATTTTCTCAAAAATTTGGTCTTTTTTAATCATTTGACCTTAATTCATATTAATTTGTATATGCTAAGTAAAAAAGCGATTGAAAGTTTATTTTGGTGCCCGAAAGGGTTAAAAATGACTTCTAGGACCCTAAGGGATTGGGTATGGTCAATTTAATCCGTCAAACTTGCAAATTGGCCCATAAATTTCTAAAATATTGCAATTAGTCCAATTTTTTAGATTTATATCACAATCTCTTTGAACTTTTATCAGCTACTGGCGACTAATTACATTTCAATCCTTCAAGTTTGCAACTGCTTACCGATCTAACTAGTTTGAATCCAAGCGGATTACAAACTCGTCACCCGTAATTTTTTTTTAAAATCACCATTAAACGCTTCAGTCTTTTATCATTTTTTTATCAGTTCAGTAAAGAAGTGTCTATATAGAATTTAATTTTTCCTAGCAATCATAATGATTATGAAGGATGTTTTGAATCATATTAGATATTAATTTTTTTAGGATATTTGTCTTTTTCCGGGTGATGAGTAAACTATACTCTTGATGATACAAAAAGTTAACACAAAATAAAATACCTTAATAAATTCAGTATTAGCTCTTAAACTTCTTTAATCATATTTAAAAGATAAAGATTTAAATGTAAATTAAATTATAAACTTTACATGAATCGCAAATGAAATACGAGCCTTAAAATTTTATAAAATTCGTGAGCAATATTTATGTGTTAGTAAATTAGAACATCAATTTATTTTTTGTTAAGAAATATGGACATGAAATATACACCGTTTCAGTAATTATATTAGTGTATTTTTATCAAAAAATAGATCGGTATTTTAATTCTTCGAAAAATTAAAGTTGATCACTGATTTTATTAAATTTTAAAGTTTTGTAAAAATACCAAAAAATGAATGTCTTACGATATATATAATGTTTGGACTTTAGGAAAATACCTGAAAAACAAAAATATTTGTAAAATTTAACCCCAAACCAAAACTTGATGTTCTTACTCCAGCGTGTTATCATATATTTTTTTACTCTTATGTTTTTGGATTTTACTCCATCAGTATGTCATAAAAAAGTTTAAAACGGTTTCAAAACATATTTTGACAGTCTTTTTTCAAAGACAATTTATAAAATGGTTTAAAACGGTTTCAAAAATATAATTTAACATCCATTTTCACTAACCGTTTATAAAAGGGTTTAAAACATAATTTGACAGCCATATTTTAAAGACAGTTTATAAATGAGTTTAAAACTATTTCATAACATACTTTGTCAGCCCTTTATCTAATACAGTTTATAAAAGGGTTTAAAACGATTTTCAAACAGTTTACAAAGTTTTTTAACAATTAAAAAAAAACAATTTCAAACAACTTATAGAGATTTCAAACAGATTACAAAAATTTCAAATAGTTTATAAAGGTTTTAAACAATCCATAAAAGTTTGAAACAATTTTAAAAAGTCTATAAAACAGTCTTTAAAAAATTTCAAACATTTTACAAAAGTTTCAAACAGTTTAAAAAATACAATTTGCAACATTTATCTATAACAGTTTCAAAAAGTTCAAAAAAAAAGTTTAAAACAGTTTATAATGGTTCCAAACATATGAACAAAATCGTCAACACAAATTAAAAATTAACCGATTAAAATATAAAAAGAGGAAAAAAGAAGATTCAGAATAAAAGGATACATCGATGGCGATTACGGAACATTCAGTTGTTTCAAATTTTTTGAAGCGAATACGATCGATTTTTATCATCGGTAATTTTTTATTTGCTTCATATTTTTATTGTTTGGTTATATTTTAAAATTATTTGATGAATTTGAAGAATAGATTTTGCTAAGAAACACTATTAAAATGATATAAAAGAAAAAGAAGAAAAATTACGGAGAAAGAAAAAGAGAGAAGAAGAAAACGAAGAGGGAGAGGAAGAAGCAAGAAAAAAGAGAAGAAGAGGAAAGAGAAAAAGAGAAAAAGAGAAAAGAGAAAAAGGAAAAAAAAAGAAAAAAAGTGTGCGTATGTTAAAACGAGACTTTTTTACAAATAAAGAAAAACCTAACTAGAGTAAAAGTAAAAACAAACAAAAGGATGAAATTGCCCTCTCAACTTCGGAAAAAAAATCAAATAAGTTAATCTCACCGCTTTTGGTATAAACAAACCAAAAAATTGCATTTTCGTATTAAAAAAGTCTCTCATAGAATGAGTTTTTTTAATTTCATTTAATTTACTTAATTAACTATATTCTAACTAATCAAAACTCTAATCATATTCTAATTTTATCCTAATTAAACTAATAAAAACGACGAGAATGATTCATTTAATATTTCGTACCAAGTGGAGGAGGCGATTGAATCCTTTGTTCAACTAAAAACATTTGAAAAAAGGAGTAAAAATATAAATTTTTATAACTGAGTTATTGGGTGTAAATAAATTAAAAATTGGAGTTTTTTCTATAAATTCGTCATACTCCCTCCGATTCATAATATTTGTCGCATTTGCCTTTAACACAAGAACTAACAAAACAATTAATATGTCTTAATTTGTAAACACTTTTACTAAATTAACCCTACATTAAAACTTGTTTATATTTATACGGGATAATTACGTATAAATCATCATCGTTACACGAATTATCAAAACTAACTCGACTTTTAAAACGTGTTAATTCAGAGCACCACCTTTTGTTTATTTTCAAAAACAATATCGACAATTTTTAATAGCGATTTTACTAACGTGGCAGGACAAAACCCATCAAGTGTCCAAGTCAGTAAATTTTTACCTAAACATGTGCTCATGTTATTTTTGGAAAGAAATGAAAGGTGATGCCCTAAATTGACATGTTTTAAAAGTCGAGTTATTTTTTGAAAATTCGTGTAAAAAATGGCGATTTTATATGTAATTTACGCTATTTATAACTATCATTTTTATTTGTTTATTGTAATTTTTTAATAAATTAATGGTGATAAACATGAAAAAATAGCAATTAATGCTCTGTTAATAATCTAACATGACAAATATTATGGACCAAATTTTTTTTTGCAATGCGACAAATATTATGAACGGGAGGAAGTAATGTTTTTCGAAAATAAACAAAATGGGCTGAACATATGGGCCCTGAATGCGTAAACAGGCTCAACGAGCCCACATCTTCTTCTCTTCAACTCACTTCGAAGACGACCTTCTCTGTGTTTTCACGTTTCAAAGGCAAAAAAAAAAAACAAAGCTCAACAACAATGGCAGCAGCAAAAGCGACGGTACTTCTAATAGCTGTAATTACGTCGTGGCTGATGGTAACAGTAGAATCAGGCGACAACAACCGTGTATTCTCACCGTGCGGCGACACAAAAGTTCAGAGAGAAGACGGATTCACATTCGCCATAGCCTTTGCTGCAAGAAGCGCATTTTTCTTCAACAGTAACAATAGTCTTCAATTATCACCCTGCGATTCGAGATTATCTTTATCAAGCCAGTCCTCGCAGATCTCTGTTTTTAGACCTAAAGTTGATGAGATCTCACTTCTTACTATCAACACCTCTAATTTCTCTCCGGTTAGTTAGCTCCTTTATGCCGTTTTTTATTCTTTTTTAAGTGATTTTGACTTGGATTCAATTTAAGTCAAATTAGCTAAATTTAGGGTTTCTAGTTGGCACTAAATTTGATAACTCGTATTTAGTGGATCTTTTGGCAATAGCTTGCAAATATTGAAACCTTTGATTGCTTAGAGTAGCATAATCAGAAGTCATTGAAACAAAGAAAAATTCTTAGGAGAAATGGTTAATTTTTAAGTATGAATTCATTTATAATTTAAAGAGGAACAAATGCTTATAAAATATGCAAAATCTGATAAAAGTTTGCTGCTGATCCGACATTTTTGTTTAGCATGGGAATTTGGGGAATTCATTGTTCATTTCGGAAGAGTGTCATACAAACAATTAATCAGTTTATGTAGCGACTTCTATAAACTATTGAAATGTTAGATAAATTATATTTATGCTTAAAGTAGCTTTTGCTGTTTGTTTGTAGTTAGTACTTGGTAGTTGGTAGAAATCCAAATGTAGATTCAGCACATTCTAGGAAATTTTGATTTGTTGCTATTTTGCATTGCGGGCAATGTCCTGTTGCAAATGCATGTTATGTGGATGACAGATCCTTTAAAATAGATAGAGCTAATAGCTTTCCTGCTGGAAGTATAATTTGGTAAATGTTGAACATGTAATATTATCTAGTTCAAATTAAGTATTCCTGAAGATAACATGGTGCTGTTACTGTTGGTACATTAGTTTTACCTAAGTAGCCGGACTCTTCATTCAATCAAAATGTGTTGGAAACTTGGCGGTTGGGACACAAAACTTTGTTTTTAACATAAGAAATGTGAAAATAACACTGTTTCGCCGTGTCCGTGTCCAAGTGTTGCATTTTCCCTTATCCGTGTCCAAGTGTCGCCTTTTCCTATACACATGTCCAAGTGTCGCTTTTTCCTATACACGTGTCCAAGTGTCGCGTTTTCCCATATCTGTGTCCAAGTGTCGCTTTTTCCCGTATCCGTGTCCGTTTATTCCTTTCCATGTGGATATGGAAAATGCCACTTAGATTAGTTCAAATATGTCTGGTTTAGTGTTTAGACAAAAGATTCTTAAAACATATCTGAGGGCTTTGTTTGTGCTTGAATGAACGATTAACAATCAAATATGGGGGGTTAGTACACTTCTTTGTGTTTGGGCACACACACTGAAAGAAATGAAGTTAGAAAATAGTGAAAAATTGAGCTTTGAGTTCCTTTTTAACTCTTTTAGGACCAGAATCTAGCCAGAAATGCAGTTGCACTCTCATGGGATAAAACATTAGATCAATTTGTTCTTCCTAAGATTTAGTTTATTACGAAGAAGTGAGCTTTGAGTTCCAGTTTTGCTCCTTATGCTAATTCTATGAATATTTACTGTTATATTGTTAAGGGATAAAAATTAAAATAAATTCACTGTTCCACATCTATGTTAGTCTTCCATGTCACTTACACATATCAGTATGTAAAATTCTTTGCTTTATGCACATGCAAGTATTGGATCATCAATTCGTCATTATGAAGATTTAAATGTGCAATTATATATAGCTTATACATAATACATGTTCTGTAATAATTTTGTGGTCTTCAGGATAATTACGGTGGATATATGGTTGCATTTGCCGGTAGAAAATATGCTGCAAGGTCTCTTCCTGCATTTGTTGCAAACAGTACATACACTGTAACCAGCTTTACTCTGGTACGGAGGATCCTAGATCTGTTACAATTTCCGTTCAACCTATAAGATTGATGGAAAAAAATAATTTTTTCTCGCAATCTATTTTTCCAATGCAGGTGCTCGAGTTTAAGAAAGGCAGGTTGGAAAACCTGTATTGGAAAAGAGATGGATGCTCAAAATGTTCGGGAAACACGAACTTCGTCTGCCTTAACAATCAGGATTGTGCTATCAGGACGGCCAGCTGCAAGAACCATGGAGGTACTGTAGATTGCAGCCTCGGAATCCAATTGGCATTCTCCGGCACGGATAAGCACCTAAGCTCCCTGAATTCGTGGTATGAGGTAGAAAATCTTAGGCAGTATTCACTTTTTGGCCTTTACTCAAATCTCAGGGATTCTCTCACTAGCCAGTACAATAAGATCTTTTAATTGCTATTCTTCTGGGTTGTAGATTTTGGTTCCTATTTTGTTGTAATTTTTCTTTCACTCCTCTGATTGCTTGTCTAAATCTCTTCTCTTTTCCCATGATTGCTTCCCTCCGGCAGTTTTTCATTTTGCAGCGACGCTGCGGTGTGTAAATTCACTTGTGCTATTGATAGGAGATTGTTATGATTTATTGAAAATCCAAACCTATTGTAATTATCCCTTTTCTTTGCCCTCTTCTTCTTTTGAGAACCTATATAGTACTACTAAATATTTTATAAAAATAGATTATGAGTATAGAGTTTTGAACTTTAAAAAGTATTTTTGAAAATGAAAATAAAACTCAAACGCAAAATTTGATATGTTTTTGCATCATAATAGTCTAGAACTGTTGGAATTGATAGATGGCTCAATCTGTTATTCTGGCTCAATGATTGTCAAATTGATCACTCAGTGACAGAAGTTAGAATTGTCTGCCATGATTAATATTTACAGTGTGACACATTCTGGCTGTTGGTCCATGTGGACCGAGTAGGTAAGATTTTTTTTCCTATTCTGGAGAAATTTCTGAATTGATGCTGTGCTGGCTTATGTCCTGACAGAAGAGATCAATGACAGAATTAGAATTTACTGTTCAGTAGCCCTGGTAATGTTTCCGAACCAGAACTGGAACCCAATTGGCAATTTAAGTTTTACTCCAAGTTTGGTTTTGGTTTGATTGAGTTGGCTTCAGTTCCAAGGCATCTTGTTTATCATTCAAGTTTCTTGATATATATAGAGTAAATGTTTTCAGTCTCAATCAAAACCGAATCGATGGTTTTGGTTTAGTTCCGGTTAAGGCTCTACAAAAGAAAAAACCAGATGTAAACCCAATTCCTGTAAAGTTTTGGACTGTAATACAAATTTCAGTTTCGATTTATTTCCAACCAAATAAGTTTCAATTCAAAATTGAACTGTGCGCTCAGTTAACATATTTTGTGACAAATGTAATTTAATTTAACTCTATTCTGTGTACACTTAATTAAAACAAAACGATCAAGAAATAAGATATCGGCAACAATTTTATGATATCTACTCATGCATAGATCTAACACAAATGAAAAACAGAAACTAAAGAGAAAATACAATGATTATGGAGAGAAATTATGCGGCCAACCCCTTGAGAAATCATATGGCAGCCCTGTATCACCTCCGCCGCCAAAGAATTCAGGCAGCCCCATGCTGCTACCGGCAAGGTCACTTCCGGCATTATTAGTAGGAGGAAGCCCTAACCCCAATGCAATTGTTGCAGTATTAGCAACGTCTCCGGCAATAGTTTCATAGGACAGCCCCAATCCGAAAGGATTTTCCCCCATAGGAGGCATAGGAGGAGGCAACCGCATATCAAAAGTAGCATTTTCTCCACTGTAGTCATTGCTGCTTGCCACTGTGAAGTTAGGAAGATTGAACTCTAAGGCATGAGGTCCCATATGATCAACACCAGAATAGCCTGCCGGAAAGTTATAGGCATGCAGTGGTAGACTGCCCATGTCATTCCTAGTACCACCAACACTACTACCGGCAGCAATATTTTCAGTGTTGTTGATCATATCAACAAACCATTGATCCCACATCATCGCGTCCGTAGAATTATTATTATTATTATTATTATTATTATTATTTCTGATGATGTGATCTGCATCACCAGAACCACCTCCGCCCATCACCTCCATGTTAATATGGCCGACGCCTTGAGGCTGAGGTGGCGGAAGAGAAGCAAAGTTATGACCGAGCGGAAGAAGAGGCGGAACTTGCTGAAAATAATCTACTCTTTTCCTAATATCCCTCATCCTCTCCTCCAACAACCATATAAGTATTTGCATCTCACTTAACACAAACTCATCAATTCCATTTCTTTCGTTGTGGAGCCTATCCATAAGATAAGACATTTCTGAATCTCTATTCTTTTTTTGATTCTTCTTTGAATGCTCATAAAATTTACCCATCCTCTCTTTTAAATAACTTTCTTGATTCACCATCTTTTTACACTTATCTATTTCTGGTATATTTTGATATCTTATGAACATTTGTTGCACTACTGGCTTTGATGGCCATACCATTGGCTCAGCTTCACCTGGGCTATAGATTACAGCAAATGCACTAACACCACATAAGATGGTGAGTTCACTCACTTTCTTTAATAGCCCAATTCTTCTTTTCTTAAGGCTAGCTTTTCTTGCACCATCATTAACTATCCATACTAGCTTAACCTTCTTTCTAGTCATGATTTTTTTAATGAATAAAATGTATATTAAACGGCCACAAGAACTGGCAAAAAAAAAAGCTTCACTACTTGAAAAGATTACGCACACTTAAAGTTACGACTCTGAAAAAAACGCAAGTCAAGCAAAAAAAAAAAAAAATACAATCTAGACTTCTAACTCTCTCTTGTGGGCTAAAATACCTAAGAAAAATAGTTTTCAAAGAGTAAAAAGAGTAAAAGATAAAAGATTTATTTGTGTTCTAAACCCTAGCCAAGATAATATAGTGGAGAAAGTAAGAATATTGGAAAAGTTTATGCCCTAAAACCCTAGCCAAGATAGTAGTGGAGAAAGAGAGAAGAATGTAATTTTGTGCTATAAACAATAGCCATGAAGGTGCTTATATAGTAGAGAAGAGAAGGATTAGGCTTAATAATTTAGTAATATTTTTTTAGGGTGGGAATGGGAAAAAGGTAAAAACAAAATTTGAAAGCCAATTTGGATTTTGATTTAAAGACTCTTTGTCATTTTAGCTAAAAAATCCATATGTCCAGATTTTAAGATGATATTATTTTGGTAAGTAACTATAGTACTCTTTTTTTATGAATAATTATAATACTTCTTGGTAGTCTATGTGTTGAATATTTTGGTATTAATTTTATTGATATTGTTCTAATAAGTAAATATGTAGTTTATCACATGGATGTTTACAAAAATACTCAACAATTAAAATATTTAGAAAAGTTTAATTCCAAAATTATAATTTGAAAATTCTATCATAGCGCGTCTCATATCTTTTTTTACTCTCGCCCTTTGATTTTATACTCCAAATTCCCTTCCAAAGTATTTGTTGAAAAACAATTACAAATACTCCCTCCATCCCAAAACAATAGTTCACTTTCTTCTTTTCACACAGTTCAAGAAACACAATTAATGCTCTAAATTTTTACAACTTTATTCTCATTTTTCCTATCATACCCTCATTAAATGTCATGTCTAATTTATATTTTAGGCTAATGGCAATAAATGATAGACATTAAATAAGGGTAAAATGAAAAAGTCGACACTTCAAGTTGTGATTTAGAAAGAATGTGGACAATTATTTGGGACAAAAAGAGAGAGGAAAATTGACTATTATTTTGGGACGGAGGGAATAGTTTTTAAAAATACGATTTCCAACTATTTTAAAATATCATTTTTAAATAATTTTTAAAAGAGTCAAATTGTTTCGTCTTCTAAAGATACTACAGTTTCAAACGTATCTAAAAACAGTTTCGAAAACATTTTTTTTATGTTGCCACAGTTGCCAACAAACCATTGTCATCGGGTTGCCATTGTCGCTGTCCATACTACCATGGTGCCTTTGCAGCCAAGTCTTAACTGAATCGTTCTCGAAGAGAGGGACCTCAAAACTTAATCTGCTCTAGAAATCTGTTACAAACTGGCACCCCCGAGAACTTCTTAATGGATTCTTGTCCCGAATTAGAAACTTTGCACGTAAGCTAGACCTCCATTCTTTTTTTCTTTTAAAGAAACCATCGTAGGTAGAAAGGACATACAAGCATGCCAAAGAAAATTATGGACCTTCCTGGGAACATTCATCCTTTACGGACGTTTCCAAGGGGTATGAACATCAAACTCCACTTCACCGTGTTGCAAACGGTAATTACTTTTAACCGTATAGTTGCCCCTCTTGTCAAGCATCCAAGTCCATGCATCAAACACTATATCCCTAAATAATAGAACTTTTAAAATCCGGCGAACAAGCTCATTAGATAAAATATATTGTAGGAACTCTCTATTCCAATCTCGAGAGTTTGGCATAAAAAGTTGGTCTACTCTTGCGTCATGCCAACTAGCTGGAGCTTCTCTTTGAATAAAGCCGCTGCTCCCATTGATTAGCCATGGTTCACTCCAGATTTCAGAGTTAGTTCTGAGAAAAATAGTCTTCCGAATTTCCCCATAGCCATGGCTCACTCCAGATATTAGAGTTTGTTGTGGGACAAATAGTCTCCTGAATTCCCCTCAATAAGAAGCCTTGTATATCACAAATACTTCGTCAAACAAAACTCGGATTATTCCCAAAATTTGCTTCCAAGAAATTGCCGGATGGAAAATATTTCACAGAGAGAATTTTATAGCACAAAGTATCCCTATTCTTCAATAATCTCCACGATTGGCGAGCTAACATCGCAAGATTAAACTCGTGAAATTTTTTAAAGCCCAGGCCTCCCATATTCTTTGGCTCACAAAGATTTTCCTATTTCGTTCACGAGATACCTTTCTTACTTGTTCTGTCTCGACCCCACCAATATGAGTTTATTATTCTCTGAATCGCGCACAAAGATCCAACATAATTAGGAAGACATTCATTAAGTTATTGGGCATTACTTGTGCCACTGGTTTTAATAGCACTTCTTTTCCACCATTAGATAGCGATTTGGACCTCCACTCTTGCAATTTTTGCCAAACTCGCTCATTCACAAATCAAAAAATAGGGGAGACCTAGACACATACTTTGATTTCTTACCTAACAACAGCCCAGCACATTGGAAGCCTGTTAGCAAAAATACTAACTTGTAGTAATCCGGAAATACGGAATCGATCCCACGAAGACAAGAGGTTTAAAGTGAGCGAACATGTAATTGGAAGTTCAATTCGGAAAGCAACGATCAATTGGAATTATAGTAATGACTACGGAATTTAAAACTAGTGAAATCAACACTTTAAGAAATTAAAAACTAAAGCAATTAATTAATAAACGGGATAAAACAATAGGAAAAAGGCGTTCAGAGGTTGTTAAATCATGCCACTAACTAATCCTAGAAAATCGGGTCAAGTAGTGTCATCGGTTCGGGTCAAGTTTTCCTAAATTGCCTAATCCGCTCTCTCGAGTCCGCAATTAGGTCTAATTGAGATTAGATTAACAAGTTGAAGTCTAAACCGCTCTCGCATAATTAGAATTCAACAATGACAATCTAATCCAATCGAGAAGCTAACTTCTAACCACCTAATCCCTAAACCGCCCTAGCGTGATTAGATTTTAGGTTTGTGATCAACTAAGTCCGTCTAATTAATTGACTCTCGCCTAATTAACTAGTCTCTAAACATAGATTAATAGATCAAGTTAATCTAAGCATTAAGCCCCAATAATCACAACAAACTCCCAACACAAATCAACCCTAATCAACTATTCAACTAATCATGGCAATCATCAACAACCCCCAAACAAGGAGTTTAGCTAGCCATTATCAAAACTAAAGCAATAATTAAACAAGAATTAAACATACTATTAAGATGTAGAAAGATTACCTTTAGTAAGTAGAAGAAAAACATTCAACAATAACTATAATAATGAAGCTTGAATAATAGTAATCTTGCATTAATCACCAAAGTTAAGAACAAGAATCTGGAATTAAAACTAAGAACAATTGTATTTAAAATCTGAGAATAGTAATAGGAAAATGGGGGCTACAAATCTAAATCTAGTGCATAACCCTAAAAAGGGAAAATAAAGTATCCTTATATAGTACAGCCCAAAATAGGGAACAAAATACAACCCATCTAGAATGTTTGGCCCAATTAGGAAATGTTCTGAGAAAAGCTGAAATCCTTCCTTTCCTCTTGTCTCGAATCGAGACACTCAACTTATGAGTGTGTCTCGATTCGAGACACACTAAGCAGATTATTCTGCTTCTCAACTCTTTGTGTCTCGATTCGAGACACCCATTTAAGTTGAGTGTCTCGATTCGAGACACCTCTTCAGAAGGGGGAGTCGACTTCTTTCGCTTCCGGCTTTAACTTCTTTCGCACTCGACTTCCGCTTCCGCTCATTTTCCACTATTCCGGCCTCAAAACTCTTCGTAATGCTCTTGATTCCCTGAAACATAAACACCCTCTATAAGCTAACCAATTCCATATAAAAGCGGGGTAAAAACACATAAAAGCATACGAAAAGACATCCTAAAGATAGGAGTATTTCACTCCTATCAAACCTCCTCACACTAAAACCTTGCTTGTCCCCAAGCAAGAAATGAATCTCACTATAAACCACAACAATTAACAACCTTGGAGATTGTAAACACATGACAACACACGAACTCCCAACCAATGAAGGCATAAGACAAATTTCTAGTGTTATCAATTGTAAGCGATGCAACCAACGATGAATGCAATTATAATGACATAGTCCAATGACATTGAGAATACTATTGGTAAGGCATTTGTGTTAAGCAAATTCGGAGTTACAATCATCTACGGGACATGCACACATTGGCCAAAATGAAATGGTAAATCATGGCATTATTCTCATAGGAACCAAGCAAAGCACAATGAAACTCACAAGATATCACTCCAACACACAAGTGTTTAGGGTAAACAATTAAACTCACATCGTGCTTATTCACCATAAGCTTGCCTTTAGTCCTGAACTCCACTATTTGGTTCGGTAATCAACAACTATCATATGGACTTGTGAGGGTTGTAACTAGGCTATGGGTTCGGGGTAGGTAGATTTGGATACTTGGCTAAAACTTGATTTGAACGACTCTTTTCTAATATACTTTCGACCTAGCTTGGATTTTCAACACTTGTGAACTTTTGAATTATTTTTATTGCCTTTGTTTATTCTTTCTTTCTTTTCTTTTCTTCATTTTCCTCTTTTTCTTTTGTTTTTTTTTATTTTTTTATTTTTTCTTGATATTGTTTTTATTCTTTCTTTCTTTTGATTTTCTTTTTCTCGAGGCAAATTTCTATTCTTTTAACACTTTCACATTTCTTTCTAGTCATCAAGCTAGTGTCGCATTTTCTCATCATTAAGTCATTCAAATCAAATTGAGTGTTTTAAGAGGTAAGTTGTTGAAGGGAGTTGTGTGATTTGTGTTTGACAAGGAAAGGCTTAGGCTCAAAATGGTGATTCTAAAGGTAGAGGGTAGGCTTTTAAGTGATTTTGTTCAAAAATTTGGGGTATTCCTAATGCCATACTCATCTAGTCATTGACACTCAACCTCTATAGTTTTGAGCGGACACCAAGCAAGTTCTAGGAATTTAGCATGCAATCAATACTCACAACAACAAATAGGCTCAATAATCACTCAATAAAAGGGTGTCATGCCAAAAACTTAATTCCTATGAAAACATGCCAATCATACTCAAATTTTCAAAAATGGCACAAATTGTCAATTTAAAAGCACACATCATGCATCCGTATTAAGCACTACAACTTGTCAAAACACAACACCAATTAACATGGAATTAACTCGAATTTCATTGAACCATGTCATACAACTTGCATCTTATTAAACACATCCACATTTGATTGATTTAAACTAGAAAAAATGCACTTGCTAACTTTATTGATCGGGAATAAAACTTTCATTTCACAAATACACCAAGGTCACTAATCATGCTTCAACATACACAAGCCAACGATTTAGTGCGAGGTGACTCAAAATAAACAACATAAGACAAACAAACTAGACTCCTACACGCAAACATTAAAAACAAAACAATAAAACCGAGACTCTAACGCATTCATATTTTCAACAACCCCTCCTCACACTATTTCTATGCTATGTCCCCATGGCAATGAAATAAAACGGAAAACTGCATGAGTTAGAGTTGAAGAAAGCAAATCTTCGAGTTCAATCGAACTCGGGTGGCTCCGGCGAAGGTGTAGGAGACGGGAAACGCGGACCGCCTTGGGCATTGTAAAACTCTTGCATCTTTTGTTCATGCCTCCTCATGCGATGTTGCATCCTTTCTTGCCTATACTCCATCTTCTTCCACATCCTTCTTTGTTCCGCCATAAAAGCACGTTGATCCGCTTGGAAATCGTATGTGGGCGGTTGCTCCCATTGGACTCCCTCCGGAACACTAGCAAATTGTTCCCCACCTTCGGCACTAGTGCCGGCCATATGCTTATCTTTTCTTGTAGGTTGCTCCTTTGGCCGCCTCGGTATGGGCTCTTCTCTTGGCTCACTCCAACCCGCTCGAGGGAAAGGTTCGCCGGGATGGGTGTCTTCCCAATGTTCTTGTACGTATTTTCCAACAACCCGTTGTTTCCTTGCATAACCCCCATGCGAGAGATGATCCACATCGATCATCTTTGGAGGTAACAACTTGTATTTGCTTTCATCAAACTCGGGGTCTTTTCTTGCTAAGTGCATCACAAACCAACCATGGCCGAGTTTCTTATTTTTCTCCGGAGCTTCTAACAAAATTTTCATGAATCGATAGCCCACATTAACTTGCACATCCGGGTTGGTTTCATCCTTGAGTACCCGGAGAATTAGCAAATCCGATCGTGTTACCTTGTTGGACTCATGGCGCCCGACATAAGAGTGAGCATACCATTTGAGCAAGACTATGGCAGCGATATCCCTCACTTCATTGAGCTTCGCATTGTGGCTATCAAAAACCGCTTTACTCGATGCCCTATTCCAAACCAAATTGTCATCAAAGTCTTCCGGTATAAACTTCAATCCCATATCCCACAACGAAAAATCTTCAATCAAATTGGCCAACGTGTATTCCCGCTCTTTCCCTTCTAGCCGGAAAGTGATAGTTGTCTCGCTTGTTGGTGATGGTTTGAGTGTGGTGAAGAACTCATAAGTAAGTTCCTCACAATACTCATGTGGAGAAGCCTCCATTTTTGTAAAATCCAACCACTCGAAATAGGGCTTTACACCCCCATGGATTCCCAACTTCGTCATGCTCTCCCAACAAATCTTGTATGGAACGGAAATACCTTTCTTCTTAAGGCTCTTGAACCTATTCCCTTCCGCCTCGGTACGGATATCAAAAGGCGTATCAAAACGGTGTCGAAGAGCCCCCGGAGTGTTAACTCCGAAAACGTTGGACCCGGAAGCACTCTTCTTACGATTGGAACGGAAGGTTCCTAGCGTTGGTTCAACCTCCGGTGGTGGTGGGTTCGAAGTTTGCGCGACGGTCTTCTTTGATCGTGTAACTCGTGACATGGCTAGAGTGGCGTAAAGGGTGTTCGGAAATGTGTTTGGAATTGAATTTGGGTAGATTGAATGATGGCTAGGGCTTCTTGAAGGTTTGGCTTGATGAAAGAGAAAGAAGCTTTTGGATATGGAGGTTTTCTAATTTAGGTATGGAATGGTGGAGAAGATGAAGTGATGGAGTCCTTTTTATGGCTAAATTCATAGCTATGGATTGAAGGGCCAAGATGTGTTGGAAGTTGGTGATCCATGTCAAAAATTTGAATCTTTAAAGGGTTAGGATCGTGCCACATCATCAATCCATGTGAAGCAAATAAGAGCCAATGAGAAAATTTCCATGTTCCCCCCTTAAGTCAAGTGTCTCGAATCGAGACACCCTTGTTAAATAGGTGTCTCGATTCGAGACACCAAGAAAAGAGAAGCAGAATAATCTGCTTCTTTTGTCTCGAATCGAGACAACTTCCTAAGAAGCTTGTCTCGATTCGAGACAAGGGAAAACAGATTATTCTGTTTTTCCTTTCTTAGGGAACCTTGATTTTTTTGAAGAATCGCTCCACCGAACTCCTACACATCCAAAAACCGAACATACCACGCATTATCTCGAACATAACAATCATATGAAATACGCCAAATCATCATCAATTACAAAAGAAAACTAAACTTAAAGTAATCGTAAAACAAAAACAACAACTAAAAGTATTAAAATTCAAACCTCTTGGGATTGCCTCCCAAGTGCGCTTGTTTAAGGTCGAAAGCTCGACCGTCAATCCGTGGCATTTAAGTTGAAGGGGGAGCAAGATAGATCTTGTCATCTATTTGATCCGTCAAAGGTCCCAAGTAGGGCTTGCAACGGTTTCCGTTGACCTTGAACGTCTCTCCCTTTTGATTTTCTAATTCTATTGCTCCATGAACCGCCACGTGCCGGATCTTATACGGACCACTCCATCGAGATTTTAATTTTCCCGGAAACAACCGCAACCTTGAATTATAGAGCAACACAAAAGCTCCAACTTCAAATGACTTGGGTGAGATGTGAGCATCATGCCATTTCTTCGTTCTTTCTTTATAAAGTTTGGCATTCTCATAAGCATCAAGTCGGAATTCATCTAACTCATTAAGTTGCAACAACCGCTTCTCACCGGCCGCCTTGAAGTCATAGTTCAACTTTTTAATTGCCCAATAGGCTTTGTGTTCTAATTCAACCGGCAAGTGACACCCTTTACCATACACAATTCGATAAGGCGACATACCGAGAGGTGTCTTAAATGCCGTGCGGTAGGCCCATAAGGCGTCATCCAACTTGAGGGACCAATCCTTTCTTGTCCCATTTACTGTTTTCTCTAAAATCCTCTTCAACTCCCGATTCGAAACTTCCACTTGGCCACTCGTTTGGGGGTGATAGGGGGTAGCAACTCGGTGGTACACATTGTACTTTTTCATCAAAACCTCAAATTGCCGGTTGCAAAAATGCGACCCCCCATCACTAATGATAACCCTTGGAGTCCCAAATCGGTTAATTAGACGCTTGAGAAACTTCACCACTACCTTAGCATCGTTTGTAGGTAAAGCCTCCGCTTCTACCCATTTTGATACGTAATCCACACAAACCAAGATAAAAAGATTTCCATGAGACATCGGAAATGGCCCCATGAAATCTATGCCCCACACATCAAAGATCTCCACTTCTTGGATTGAGGTCAATGGCATCTCATCTCGTTTGGAAATGTTCCCCACTCGTTGACAACGATCACAATGCCCCACAAACTCCTTGGCATTGCGAAATAGGGTAGGCCAAAAGAACCCACTTTCTAGCACTCTAGCCGCGGTCCTTGACGCCCCATAATGCCCGGCGTAATCCGCCTCATGACAATGGCTCAAAATTGGCATCACTTCCTTCAAAGATACACACCTCCGAATCATCCCATCACCACATATCTTGAAAAGATACAGCTCATCCCACAAAAAACGTTTCACATCACTCAGAAATTTCTTCTTTTGATGGTGCGATAGATCCGGTGGCATGACATTGGAAGACAAGTAATTAGCTATATCCGCATACCAAGGTGTCTCCACTTCCGAGATTACCATCAACATTTCATCCGGGAACCGTTCATTAATATCAACACCAATTGGAATAGGTTCCGGAACTTCTAACCGTGATAGGTGATCCGCCACAACGTTCTCCGTTCCTTTTTTGTCTCGGATTTCTACATCAAACTCTTGCATTAAAAGAATCCATCGGATAAGCCTTGGTTTTGCGTCTTGCTTAGCAAAAAGATATCTCAAGGCGGCATGATCGGTATAAATGATGGCCTTTGATCCGAGCAAATATTGCCGAAACTTGTCTAAAGCAAATACCACCGCCAACATCTCTTTTTCGGTGGTGGTATAATTGAGTTGAGCTCCCGCCATGGTCCGGCTCGCGTAGTAAATCACGTGGACCTTCTTATCCTTCCTTTGACCCAAAACACACCCTAAAGCTTGGTCACTCGCATCACACATGAGCTCAAAGGGCAAGCTCCAATCCGGAGACGATATAATTGGCGCGGTCACAAGTGCCTCCTTAAGCCTCTCAAAAGCACCTTGACATTCCTCTGTGAATTCAAACGGCGCATCTTTAACTAGCAATCTCGTCAAAGGCCGTGCAATAGATGAAAAGTCCTTAATGAATCGCCGGTAGAAGCCCGCATGGCCTAAAAATGCCCGAACTCCTTTGACCGTAGCCGGAGCGACTAATTTTTCAATAACCTCTGTCTTTGCCCTATCCACTTCAATTCCCGCTTCCGATATCCTATGCCCGAGTACAATGCCTTCATCCACCATAAAGTGGCACTTTTCCCAATTTAGCACCAAGTTTGTCTCAACACATCTTGCTAAAACCCGCCTTAAGTTCGCTAAACAACCATCGAATGAATCGCCAAACACGGAGAAATCGTCCATGAACACCTCCATAATATCCTCAATCATGTCGTTAAAGATTGAGGTCATACATCTTTGAAATGTGGCGGGTGCGTTGCATAGTCCGAAGGGCATTCGCCGATATGCAAAGGTACCGTAGGGGCATGTGAAGGTCGTCTTCTCTTGATCTTCCGGGAGAATTAATATTTGATTGTAACCGGAGTACCCATCAAGGAAGCAGTAAAATATGTGTCCCGCTACCCTTTCTAACATTTGATCGATAAATGGTAGCGGAAAGTGATCCTTTCGGGTTACCTCGTTGAGCTTCCGATAATCGATGCATACTCGCCAACCGGTTACCGTCCTTGTGGATATTTGTTCTCCTTTTTCATTCTCCACCATTGTCATACCGCCCTTCTTAGGGACACATTGAATTGGGCTTACCCACTCACTATCCGAAATAGGGTAGATTATTCCGGCGTCGAGGAGCTTAACAATTTCTTTGTGCACTACCTCCTTCATATTCGGATTCAATCTTCGTTGCCTTTGAGCCGACTTCTTTGACTCATCTTCGAGATTGATCTTATGCATCACAATTTGAGGACTTATTCCACGAATGTCGGAGATTTGCCACCCTATTGCTAATACATGCTCCTTCACCACTTGTACCACCCTCCTCTCTTGTTCCTTAGAAAGCTTGTTCGAGATGATTATTGGCAAAGTCTCATTCTCCCCAACAAAGGTATACCGGAGATGAGATGGAAGTGGCTTCAACTCAACTTGTGGTGGCACCTCGGAAGATGGTGGAGTCACACCACTACTCTTGTTCAAATTCTCCGGCTTAGGTTCATCCTCCTCGGAATACTCATCACTCGGATTATCGGAATGGAAGGTGACTTTCAAAATTTCAGAAAAATTTGGGTCCCCTTCTTTTGCTCTTGTCTCGATTCGAGACAGTCTACTTATGGGACTGTCTCGAATCGAGACAAAACCATAGGGAGCTTCTGCTCCCTTTTTCTTAGTGTCTCGATTCGAGACACTCTCTTTAGTTGGGTGTCTCGAATCGAGACACTCATGTAGGGAACCCAGAAGTTGATTTTTCGTCACTCCGTCTTGATTAAACTCTTCCATACTCGCTTCAAGAGTATCCCTCACAAGTTCATCAACCAAATCGATTCTCATGCAATCTTCCTCCTCGATGGCATTCCGCATCACTCTCTTCATATCAAACTCCACACTTTCCTCATCAATTCTCAAGGTGAGCTTGCCGGCGTGAACATCGATGAGAGCACGCCCGGTGTTCATAAAAGGGCGACCGAGAATCATAGGACATTCTTTATCCACCGCATAGTCTAAGATCACAAAATCCACCGGAAAGATGAATTTATCCACTTTAACGAGTACGTCTTCCACTATCCCATACGGCTTTTTGAGAGAGTGATCGGCAAGTTGCAATACCATCGAGGTGCGCTTTACCGGTTGATCACCAAATAAAGACCTAAAAAGAAACAATGGAATCAAGTTAATACTTGCCCCAAGATCACACAAACAGTTTATAGCATTCATATTTCCTATGGTGCAAGGTATAGAAAAACTCCCTGGATCTTTAAGCTTTGTCGGTAAATTGCTTTGGATTATTGAACTACAATGCTCCGTGAGCGGTATTGTCCCACCTTGCTCCCAACTACGCTTGTTCATAATTATGTCTTTCAAGAATTTTGCATATTGGGGCATCTCCCGAAGTGCATCCGCCAAGCTTAGATTGATTTGCAATTTCTTGAAAATCTCAAGGAACTTGTGAAATTTTTCGTTTCCTTGAGCTTTCCTCAACCGGCTTGGGAATGGAACCGGTGGTACAAACGGTGGAGGTGGTGGCGGCCTCACATAGGGCTCTTCAACCTCGACAACCACTTCCTCACATTCCTTTGGCAACTCTTGACTTGAACTTGCTATGTCAATTACCACTTGAGGCTCTTCCTCCTCGACAACTTGCCTCTTTCCGTTGGCTTTCTCAAGGTTTCTCCCGCTTCGGAGCTCTACCGCCTTAACATGTTCTCTAGGGTTGTTCTCCGTAGTAGATGGCAATCCCCCTTGTGGTCTACCTTGAAGATTGATAGCAAGTTGAGAGATTTGAGTCTCAAGCATTTGATTAGTGGCGGCTTGATTCTTTTGAAGTTGCTTCATCTCTCTAAGCTCATCCATCAACTTAGCAAGCATATTCCCTTCATCCATGTTTCTTTGAGGTTGAAACCCGGGAGGATGTTGAGGTCTAGCACCCGCATTGTTACCATGACCTTGATTGTGATGGTAATTTCCTTGTTGTTGGGGAGGTCTATTTCCACCTTGGAAGCTTGGACCCGCTTGATTAGGCCCTTGAGCATTGCCTTGCCCTTCTTGATTTCTCCACCCGAAGTTTGGATGATTCCTCCATCCGGGGTTGTAGGTGTTAGAGTAGGGGTCATTAGCTTGCCTTTGTCCCCCGATGTAGTTGACTTGCTCACTCAAGGCTTGACCCGTAACTAGGCATTCTCCTCCCGAATGGCCAAAATCACCACAAAATTCACAACCTACTTGAACATAAGCCACCGGAGCGTTTCTTTGCATAGGAGCGACTTGTTTCTTGAGAGCATCCACTTGAGCTTGAAGCGAAGCATTCACGGCTTTTATGGACTCCATCTCCCTCACTTGATCAAGAGTCATGAGTGACTTTTGAGTAGGTGGCGCTCTTCTTTCCATAGGACCCCAAGTACTACTAACCACGACCAATTTCTCCACCAATTCAAGGGCTTCCTCATAGGTCTTTTGCATAAGTGAACCCCCCGAAGCCGCATCGATAGTAGCTCGGGTAGTGACATTCGTCCCATCATAGAAGTTTTGTATAACATGCTCTCTATTGAGCCGATGATGGGGTACACTTCGTTGTAAATCCTTGAACCGCTCCCATGCCTCATGAAGTGATTCTCCTTCAAATTGGACAAACTCAAGTATGTCTTTAGTCAACTTTGTAGTCTTGCCATGAGGGAAATATTTGTTAAGGAAGGCTTGAGCCAACTCCCTCCAATTGTGAATGGACTCATTAGGTAGAGAGTGCAACCAAATGCTAGCCTTGTCCCTCAAGGAAAAAGGGAACATCCGAAGTTTAATTTGGTCCGCCGTTATCCCATGAAGCTTGAATGTGTTTAGAACACCCAAAAACTTGGCGATATGCTCATTAGGATCCTCATGACTCAACCCAAAGAAGGCACAACGATTTTCCAAAAGTTGAATGGTACTCGGCTTGATCTCAAAAGTTGCCGCTTGAACCGGCATTGCGAAGCATCCAAAAGTTGCATTGTCCACATCCGGCAAGAAAAACTCACCCAAAGTTTGTCTTTGTTGGTTTGGCACTTGTGCGTGCGCTTGGGGTCGATCATCCCTTAGGTGGTCTTGTTGCCTTGGTCGGTTCACATTCCCTAATGGAGGAGCGGGTGGATATTGTTGTTCCCCTCCATCCATTAGAGGATTGAACCTCCCCTCTTCATCATAATTGTTTCCCTCGTTATTCATAACTTCGGGTATACGGGCTCTTCTTCTTACACCTCTTTCGTAGTTACCGAGGTTATCTTGGAACGGTTCTAGTGGTAGATTTGCTCGTCGCGTATTGTGCATACACGAAAATCAAATTCCCTACACAAACAAAGACAAGAAAACCGAGTGTAATCCACGAAAGATAATTAATAACAATAAACCAAAAACAGAAAATAACGCTAACTCGACCGAATTTCACAATACTTTCAATCAATTAAACGCAACCTTGTCCCCGGCAACGGCGCCAAAAACTTGTTAGCAAAAATACTAACTTGTAGTAATCCGGAAATACGGAATCGATCCCACGAAGACAAGAGGTTTAAAGTGAGCGAACATGTAATTGGAAGTTCAATTCGGAAAGCAACGATCAATTGGAATTATAGTAATGACTACGGAATTTAAAACTAGTGAAATCAACACTTTAAGAAATTAAAAACTAAAGTAATTAATTAATAAACGGGATAAAACAATAGGAAAAAGGCGTTCAGAGGTTGTTAAATCATGCCACTAACGAATCCTAGAAAATCGGGTCAAGTAGTGTCATCGGTTCGGGTCAAGTTTTCCTAAATTGCCTAATCCGCTCTCTCGAGTCTGCAATTAGGTCTAATTGAGATTAGATTAACAAGTTGAAGTCTAAATCGCTCTCGCATAATTAGAATTCAACAATGACAATCTAATCCAATCGAGAAGCTAACTTCTAACCACCTAATCCCTAAACCGCCCTAGCGTGATTAGATTTTAGGTTTGTGATCAACTAAGTCCGTCTAATTAATTGACTCTCGCCTAATTAACTAGTCTCTAAACATAGATTAATAGATCAAGTTAATCTAAGCATTAAGCCCCAATAATCACAACAAACTCCCAACACAAATCAACCCTAATCAACTATTCAACTAATCATGGCAATCATCAACAACCCCCAAACAAGGAGTTTAGCTAGCCATTATCAAAACTAAAGCAATAATTAAACAAGAATTAAACATACTATTAAGATGTAGAAAGATTACCTTTAGTAAGTAGAAGAAAAACATTCAACAATAACTATAATAATGAAGCTTGAATAATAGTAATCTTGCATTAATCACCAAAGTTAAGAACAAGAATCTGGAATTAAAACTAAGAACAATTGTATCTAAAATCTGAGAATAGTAATAGGAAAATGGGGGCTACAAATCTAAATCTAGTGCATAACCCTAAAAAGGGAAAATAAAGTATCCTTATATAGTACAGCCCAAAATAGGGAACAAAATACAACCCATCTAGAATGTTTGGCTCAATTAGGAAATGTTCTGAGAAAAGCTGAAATCCTTCCTTTCCTCTTGTCTCGAATCGAGACACTCAACTTATGAGTGTGTCTCGATTCGAGACACACTAAGCAGATTATTCTGCTTCTCAACTCTTTGTGTCTCGATTCGAGACACCCATTTAAGTGGGATGTCTCGATTCGAGACACCTCTTCAGAAGGGGGAGTCGACTTCTTTCGCTTCCGGCTTTAACTTCTTTCGCACTCGACTTCCGCTTCCGCTCATTTTCCACTATTCCGGCCTCAAAACTCTTCGTAATGCTCTTGATTCCCTGAAACATAAACACCCTCTATAAGCTAACCAATTCCATATAAAAGCGGGGTGAAAACACATAAAAGCATACGAAAAGACATCCTAAAGATAGGAGTATTTCACTCCTATCAAAGCCATTGTGCGCTACTCCTGGCTTGTGTTAAGGCCGAATAGCATATTAGACTTATTAAACTTTACCTCCTGCCTAAAAGCTAAACCATAATCGCTCAAGATTTTATTTATCACAGTAGCCTCCTCTACCACAACATTAAATTAAAAATAGCGATCATCAGTGAAAAAGAGGTGATTAATCACCTACTAATAGCACAACCATGGATTAGCTCTTTAGTCCTCATTCCTTCCACTAGTGGAGCACTCACTCACCCAGGAACCAGGCATGGCAGTTAGGATCGTGCATCAAATGATGCGGACCAGACTGCTCACAAGCTTTCTTAAGCCAGCCAGGCCAATGCACCCTTGAAGGGGTATTCCGTGGCGATCACATTTGAAAAATTACTCCAAGTAAGTACAAATTTCAAATACAGTTTATAAACTAACATGATTTGCTCGTGTGTTGTTTACGTTGATCCATGCCAGATCATACAAATGACTACTACAAGAAGATCCCTGATCTCTTTAGTAAATGCATAAAGCATAGAAAATAAGAGTTAGAAAGAAACTCACATGCACAACATGACACATCCCATTGAGACATGACTTTCCTCGAACGACGCGCTCCACAGTGGTATACAGATAAGCGAGAGAAGCAGACCCGCAATCATAAGTCGGGACTTCATCCAAGTTCTCTAGTACGAGCAGAACACTAAGAGGCAGAGTGGATCCTGAACTCTGAATAAACATCATCCTCAGCAAACCAGACAACTATCCCCAACGAACCAGAATCTTTCCCCAAAAAATTAGATTTTCATCTTCATACTCCAACACAAACTTCATCCCCAAACTCTAGACCTGCCAATTACCCCAGCAGACCAAATATTTATCCATAGAGGAACGAATCAACTTAAAGCACCCAATGGTAGAGAGACTCCAAGATATCCATGTTGGACCAAGTCTTTTTTGATCTCTAATTTTGATTTTGAAAATCAATTTAATAGTTCTAATATTGTTTATTAGTATGCAGAACCTATTTAGAGTCTTTTACCGAGAATTAAAGTTTTTGGAATTCATCGAAATAATGGGATTATCGCGCCCAGGGCATACGGGAGTCACGGGTGTGAACTATGAATCATGGGCGTGACACAAGCTACTTCACGGGCGTGGCTCCAAACATTGCAAACCCTACCAAGAAGCTTCAGTATCGCGGGAGCAATATTTGGGTCTCATAAGCATGACACCGGTTACAATTGGAAACCCAATAGATAATTCTGAATACTCCTATGGGTGCTTGAAACATGGCCAAAGTCCATTGGCTGCCTCTAATAAAATTAAATGTCACGGGCATGACACAACAAGATTATATACAAGGTTTGTCATCTTGTTTGATGACATGAAAAAGAGTTGATAGGAATTATAAATACCATCCAACCACCACATTTATGTGGTTATACACTCGTACAATAAATTCTCTCTTTTGCAATCAATTCTCTAACTACTCTCTTTATTGTGCATCAATCTATATTGATTGTTTTTGTTGTTGTTGATTATCATTAATTAATTAATCATTAATGTTGTAAATTAGTGACTAGCCTTGAAAATTCACCTTTATGAGTTTACGTTTAGCTCTAGGAAAACTCTTTGTATTAGTTTGGTGCTAAGTTTGAAACACCCTCATTAGTGGATTAGTAAAATCTCAATCTTTAATTGAGTAGTGGAGTAGAATCGATTTGTGATTCAAACCAATCTAAATCTCTTGAGTTCTTTCTCTGAACTCTTAAAATCTCACTTAATCTTTAAGTAAATTTTAATTTCTTAAAACTACCTTATTCACCTCCATCTAAGGTGCTATTTGAGATTTCAATCTAGAATTTGTGGAATGCGACACAGAAAGAAGTATAACAACGGTCTAACACTACATGAGGAACTGCTGACAGAGGATAATATTTTTTCAAGAAGACATCATAGATCTTGTCTGCAAATAAACTTCAGACGATTTCAATAATTGTTGAATAATTATGGAATCTAGACATCCATGCAATAGGATGATCCTTCGGATAGCCAAGGGGATGATGTCCCCTCTATAAACCTAGGAGGCACCGAAAAGGATATTTATCAGGCATCCACGCAATAGGATGGCCGTTGGGACACCTGAGAGGATGTCATATCCTCTACAAACCTATGAGGTAATGGTCAGGATAATTACTGAAGGTTCAAGTGTAGACACCTATTTTCCGGATAGGTAAAAAGTGATAACGGACTGAAGCATCCAATGATGATTTTCAGAGAAATCTCTCGGGTGACGAGCTATCGATTTGCTTGTTGGAACCTAAGCAGGCATAGTTTGTGGATAGCTATAAACTTGCAGGATCAAAATATAATTAGCCGTGAATAGTCTATAAAAATCCAAAGAGATTGTAGCCTAAATCTAAGAAATTTGACTAATTGCAATATCTTAAAAATTTAAGGGCCAATTTACAGGTTTTACGGACTAAAATTGACAATAACCAAATCCATAGGGTCCCTAGAGTCGTTTTTAATACTCTCGGGCACCAAAACTGGCTTTTAGGCATGTTTTTTTTAGCCATCAATTTTTAATATGAGATTTTCTCCCTTTAGAGTAGTTTTCACTAATTCAAACACTTTAATTGCTTATCTTAAACATATTAATTAAAATTAGAAAAGGGCATAAAAATATCCTACCAAAACCCTAACCCTATCTAACCCTAAACCTAATTAACCTCTATAAATAGTACGGTTAACTCAATGATCGGGGGTGGGACCAGAAACACATAAACCGTAGCTCATAAAATTCGACCACCCCTTAGAAAAGAATCCTAGTTTGTCGAATTCACACATACACCACACACACAAAATCACTCAATTCTAGACCAGAAAAACACCTAAATACGCTTTGATTCTCTAAGAACACAAGCCCTACACAGATTCGAAGCTAGATTTCGCATCCACTTCGCCAGCAAACCAGCCAAAGACTCAGACCGGTACCTATGAGGACTCTAATCTTCTTTCCATCACTGTATGTTATGATTATATAGAATTTCTAGATTTCATGTTGTTAAACTGTATGTTTAGGCTATTTTATATAAATTGCTTAAATTATGTTTTTGCCATAATTGCTGGTTTTAACAATATTTTCATGATTGCCATAATAGTATAAATATTATTTTACTTAATTTTACTAATAGTTTTTTAATTGGGTAATGTTATAAAAATTCACTAACTTTATACGTTTTCTCAATTTAATCATGTCTGTTAAAACTTCTAATAAAAATACACCAACTTTCATTTTTTTCCTAAATTTATACACGGTGCTGACGTGGCACTCATTCATTGGTGCAATTTGCTAAGGTTTAAGTCATTTTAACGAATGAATGAGTGACACGTCAGCACCATTTATGAATTTAAAAAAAAAATGAAAGTTGGGGTATTTTTATGAAGAACGTGATTAAATTGAGAAAACGTAAAAAGTTTATGAGAGTTTATGACATTAACCCTTTAAAATTCAGTATTTTTATCTGATAATAAATTTATCTATGTAGTAGTTTTATTTAAATCTATAGTAGTTCTTGGAATATTCAGTGTTTTTACCCATTTAGGTATGTCTTTCTATTAGTTTAAATTATTATTATCAACCATCAATTAATTAATTTTTTAATTTTTTATTGCAATATATAATTAGTTTAAAAATAAAAATATATTATTTAATATTTTTAATGTGTTATTTTTAATAATTTATAATTTATTTTTAAAAAATAATTTATAATTTATATTTAAAACGTGATTATTTATATGTAATTTAATAAACATTTATTATTGCAATATGTAATTTCATTTATATTTTATTTCAATGTATATGTTTTTTTTATAAAGAGAGTAGTATGTATTTAGGTGTGAGTCCCTTATTAGTTTATTTTTTAAAGTCTAATAATTATGGGAGGTTGTATAATAAAATTGAGTTTAACGGAAAACTGACGTGGCATACTCATCAGATTTAACAACAGTATAACGACTGTGGATGCTCTCTAGAAGCACAAAAGTTTTAGTGGCAAATGTTTCATCATTTTTTATTTTCTTTTAAAATAAAAACGCAAAGGACGCTAACGGAATGTGTCGGGGCCACTTTCGCAATTTTAAAAATAGAAATTATGTTTTATTTGGAAATAAATTTTATTTACATAATAAGATATTGAGTATAAATAATAAATATGTATCTGGTACATAGCGATCGTATTAAATTATTTTCTCATCACTTTCTTCTCTTGGAGATATATATCTTATTTTGAAAATCTAATTTCTTTTGTGTGAGATTTGATAATTATGGATAATTTAATATTGTATATATAAATTAGTATTTAATTTCTTTTTTAAATATTTTATTATGTGTCATTTGGCTGAAATTATATTATTTTTATATAATTATATTGTACATACATGCACGCGCACAAATACACACACACACACACACACACACACACACACACACACACACACACACACACACACACACACACACACACACACACACACACATATATATATATATATATATATATATATATATATATATATATATATATATGTCGAGGCCACTTCCGCTATTTAAAAGAAGTTCACAATATCAAATGTCTTCTTTTGTTTTGGCGCCCTTTATTTTAGAGTAAATTACTATAAGCCCTCAATATATATCATAATTGACAGTTTGATATCATTTGTTTGAAAATCCTATTTAATGGGCTCTCAGTTTCAATTTCGGTAATAATTATGATCTTTTGTTAATTTGGGGTATCAAATTATTAACGGAATTAAAAGTGAGGTACCGAATCGTTTGAAATTGAGATACCAAATAGTTTGATAAAATGAAGAGCGACAGACCAAACCTTTAGTAAAATTGAAGGTTTGGTGCCAAACTGTTTAAAAGTAAGGGACCAGTAAGTAGGATTTTGAAAGAAATGGTATCAGGCTTTTAATTATGGTAAAACGGAAGACCTGAGAGAATTTTTTTATCATGACCCTTTTGGCCACCAAAAGAATCAGCAGGTTGAGAATACCCCACCGAAGAAGAGAACGCAAGTCTTAGCTGCTGATTAAATGACTACGCGACACTAGCAATAGAAATCTGCCGCCCAAATTTTAGACACTATCTAGAAAAATGGCTTTACTAGCCACAAGAAAAGTAACTACCCGGAGCTAACTGGCATTGTCCAAAATTCTGCCGTCTGCAATTATGACAAAACATGATACTAGTACCTCCACTTTTTCCGCGCCTAATACCACGATTATTCTTACTGTTCCCAGAACTGTAGCAATAAGGTTGGTACCCCTTCTTTTCATTTCCTTTCTTGATCTTGAATTGAGAAGATTTTGATTGGTAGTTGCCGCTACCACCATGCTGTCCGCTACTAGAATAAACACTTTTTCACTTTTTAGCCTGAGAAGGATCAAAGATTTCACCAAAATGCAAAAGTGTGCCCTCCAATCGACGAGCACTGTCCATAACGCTAATTAAGTCTCGATGAGTCTTGGTTAGAATCCCAACAAACATAGGGCCTAAACCCTTCACATAACGGTCGTTCACTCTCATCTAATCACACTGAAGATCCGGATCAAACTGACTCAAACAAACATAGTATGTCGTATACTCCTGAATAGATTGCTCTCCCCTATTCAAAGTCAACAACCTATCTCTATATCCCTCAGTAATAGAGAACGACAGAAAATACTCTTTGAACCTTGTTAAAAATCAGCCCACGAAATTGTAACCACCACAGCCGAATAACCCTGTGAAACCAGTCCTTGGCCAGACCTCTCAGCGACATCTCGATAAGAACAACAGTTTGATGCTCACTAGCCTAAAGCCTATGAGAATTCCGATCAAACTCCTCTAGAAAATCTAATGCGTCACCAGTACCATTAAATTTTGTCAACTTCAGCCTCACATAATCCAACACAAAATCCTTGTTAGTGGTTCAGAAATCACCAACAACACCTCCACCACCCTACGATTGCTGCTGCTGCACTAACTGACTAAGCACCGCAATCTGATCCTGTACAACAACTTGACCCGCTTGCAGTTGAATTTGGTTGTTCTGAAAAGATCTAATCCCAACTAAAAACATAGTGAAGTGTAACGCCAACATATTCAGTGCTTAAGGCACTCTTGGTGCCTGAACACCTGCTGCACCTCAACCTCTGCTAGCCCGACCTCTGTCGGCCCGTCCTCTTCCGGTCCGAACCTCTGGTTCATTCTCTTCAACCTCAACAGAAATTGCGTCATCAGCCTCGACATTTTGCCGAGCTGCAACACGAGCACGAGTACGAACCTGATTGTTCATTCTTAAGAATAAAACAGGAACAACTCAAAACATGGCAAAAGCATAAGATAAATATTCATCAAATAAAGCATAACAACCAACATATAATTACCCAAGTGAAAACAATATCAAATAATTCATAACATCAGTTTAAACATAAGATCGACGCACAACATTCCTATAGGTGAAGGCAAAAAGTTTTCAAAAACAACCGATGACGTTTCAAAAGACAAGACACGAATCCGCAATAATTCATATGACACGACATCAACTTATCATGCCCAAAACAGTTACCACATAACATGCAATAGACCTTGGTTTTCATAACCAAAGCTCTGATACCAAATTTGTCACGACCCAATTTCATAGATCGTGACCGACACTAAGATATTGGAGTAGTAACTCTGAAACCCGTAGCTAGCATCGTGGATAACCATACAAACATACATAACAACAACTAACCTGCATAAAACCAATGCTCGGGGCAACCTAGACTTTAACACATGGCATATATAATAATCGTCCAACCGAAAGTACAATCATGCCAGTAACAATATAATATGAGTCAGACTAATTCGACAAACCACAAGTTTAGATAAGTAATAAAGACATAAAATAGTACTACTTTGGTCTAAGAGTTTTAAACAAGTTATGACCAACTATATGTAAAACAAAAGTAGACCTCCAAAGAACAATGAAAGTCGGAGATCAGCAGACACACTCAAAACGTAAAACCGGTAAGTGGGGAAACAACAGGGTTCAGATATACTGAGATGAGTTCATACTACTATTTACATTTATTAAACGAAAACCTTTAAAATAATACAATATTTATAATTATATAACGTTACAGATAAGTATTGAAAAGAATACCAAAGTAGGTGAGACGAATCTCCACCGATTGTAAAGTAGTCAAGATATAATTCGTCCAATATGTACTATCCATTATTTTAAAAACTTGATTTGTCGGTTTGGTTATCCGTTACAAATTGGTTATTTTCTTTCATTCTTTGTTCTTTTGTGTTTTGGCATGTTCTCGTTGTGATTCCAACTTGATTTCGGATTGCTATTGTTGGGATTAGCAAATATGGTACCTTGGTTGTGTTGTGTTGAGTGTGACTTGTGTGTATCCCTTGAGCCTCGAAATATTTAATGTTGATTTGATTTATTTCTGGGTTTTTATCAAAACCATGTGCACATGTTTTCAAAATCTGCCATGCTTTAGTAAAATGTCCATGTCTTCCAATTTCATCGTCGGATCGGCCCCCCTTCGGACATGTTATTCCAAAGAGGATTACCTTTTATTTGACTGTTCGGATCATAGTTTTGACCCTTTTTTGGGTGAACAAGACCTGTGAACCAGACTTATTGGGTAAAACCGGCCGTAGATCCAGTTCGCTTCGTTTTTTTGGGTGGTAGTTAGAACTGGTTTGGTTCGTTTTAGAGACTTTAAATAGGCTTTATTCGACCTAAACAACCCCTTTTCAGTTTCTAAACCATGGAATCATTTCCATCTCATTTCTAGCCGTTTTCCTATCAATCCTTGCGTCTTAAACATTTTAATGAGTGTTTAATCCTTAATTTTTCATTCTAATTCAATGGTTTTGTGATTGATTCTCGTGGCTCATTTCTTCATTTGATTTAGTTCTTGTAGTGTTGTACCCATCTCAATTCTAAGATTTTTTAATCCCTCGAATTATTAAGGTATTTAATCTATTCTTTTCTCGTTTGATTTGAATAGATTATTGTGTTGTGGTTATGTTTTTTGTTTAATTCATTTAATTAGCTGTGGTATGGAAACACCCACTGTTTTGTTTTGATTCATGGCTGCCCATTTGTGCTTTGGAGTAGATCTATGTTATTGTGATTATTATATCAAATCTTGATTGTATATGTATATACATATATTGAATCGGCTGCATTGCTATGATGTTTGTATAACCTTTGCAATTGTATAAACTGTTTGGAATCAGATTCAAGTGGAGGGGCTTTCCATATTTGATATATCATGTGTTTGATGTTCTAGTTTGGCATATTTGGATTATGCTAGTTGGTTTTGGGTTTTGACAAATGATGTGTTAAATTGCGATAGCTTGTTTTGCCGATTTTGGCTAAGTCTTGAACTCGTTAGCATTTTATGTCTTGATTTCTTAAGCATGATATATAAGTGGTTTAACATTGTTGGATTATGTTAGAATGGTTGTTATCATGCTAATATGTCGTGAGGCTTATAGTAGCCGTTTAAGCATGTTTTTCCATTATGTACTTTTATTGATCACCTTGTGAGCATGGTGGTATTTTTGGTTTTAAGTTCTTTGTGAGTTGCTTTTTTTTCAAAATGGATTTTATGGTTTATCAAAGAATATTCTAAATATTAAAATCTGGTTTTACACTAGCTGGTTTTATGTTAGGGTTAGACTTGAGTTGCCTGATTTGTGAGAAAATGTGTTGTAATTGTGGTAACTTGGCTGACTCACCTTATTGATTTTAAACTTGATTTCATTGCTTTAAACTGGTTATATTTTGGGTGGAATTGAATTAGACTTAACTTGTTTGATATTGAATTTGGATTGTTTATGTTCGATGTCATTTGGATTGGTTATGTTTGTTGGTAAAAATACGCAAGCGTACGTATGCCAACTTGTAATACAGACTGTGAAGTCCGGATATCGTACCCACAGGGAAAGCTACTAAAGACAACCAGTTAGGAGACTCAATTTGAATAGCCAAAAAGATATTTGAATGTTGTTATTAAACTAAATAAACTGAAATAACAATTATGGATAAAATTAAATAAAGCTGTAATGAAAATAAGGTTTTAATAATGATGGGAAGAACAGGGATTATTAACTTTCATTATGCTGTTCAGTCAGATTGGAATATGAATTTGGTTGTTCTACTAAGGTTCAGGCTAATCGTAAGCACCTAAAATTCTCTCTCGAGCAATTGCAGGCAAAAACAGATAACAAACTAGTAACAGGCTAATTACTCACTCTCGCACAATAATTAACCTAAATTACTAATCAATTAATGTTTATGAAGTAAACCCTGAGAACACGTACTCGTCAATTCACTCTCGTGCAATCAACTCTTACGTTCTTAATTATGTTGGTCAATTCCAGTTTTACTCTCTCGAGCTAAAACCAAAACACAGGACAATGAATAAATTGGCCAAATAAATTCAAGCATTAAGAATAATAATTAAAACATAGTAATAACAACAACCCACATATCTAATCAATCTAAACAGACATAAATCCCATCAATAATCCCCACGTTGGGTTTAGCTACACATATTTAAAGAAAGTTCAATAACATTGTATATAAAATTCATAGTGACAAAGAAAACAACAATAATAGATCTCTCAATAATCGTCGTACCTTGTTTGCTAGGAACTCAATGCAATATAGATGAATAATCCAGAAAATAGAGTAGAAAACGATGAAGAAAGTAATGCTAAGCTATTGTCTAATCTGAATCATAAAGTTTCGAACCCTAATACAATGTTTTTGAATGGTATTTATACTAATTCTTCTTGTAATCTTCGAGCTACATGAAATTCCCACAATACCAAGGTCTTTATTTGTCAAAATCCACTTTCGGAGGGCCAAAAACGTCCTTTCAGCAAGCAGGAATCGTGGAGGGCACGTCGTGCAGGTCATGGGCACGTCGTGCAGGTCATGGGCACGTCGTGCAGGTCATGGGCACGTCGTGCCTTCATTCAGCCAAAAAACATGCAGCACGTCGTGATCCATAAAGTGCATGTCGTGCACCCCTTTCTGCTGCAGAACCTCCAACTTCAAAATGTCATAACTCCCTGTATACACGTCGGAATGAGCCGGTTCTTGACTCTACGGAAAGCTTAAGATGTCTACTTCATTTCTCCAGAAGATCACAAATTCATTTGAAGTCGCTAACTGCCACAAAATTATAAATCAATGAAGCAGGGTCAGATTCACAAGTATACATTTGTGCTTTTTGCGTCTATATTCACCGAGAACCTCCAGAATACTCTAATTAAGCCCAAAACTCATTGATTTCCATGAGTACACCTGAAATACTTGGACATGACAATAAGAACCAAAACGAGTACGATTTCAACAATAAACATGCAATAAAAGACCAAAAAGTACTTAGGAAATAGGAGTATTTCTACTCCTATCAATGTTTTGACTCTTTTGGCGTGTGAACTAGTTATGTGGTGTCTAATACTCCATAAAGTTAGAAATCGTTCTAATTCTGATTTATGCTTTCTCAGACTCGCCGACCATTTATGCATTAGAGTCGAAACAAGTTTAGTACTTGCAGAGCTTTGTAGGGTATTCGCAAGCAGTGAGTTTATATTTACTATTTACTACATTATTAAGTGAATTGTATATTTTGTATCTATATATTGTATACGCAGTTTCAAAATGGTTTTGAAATCATTATGGATCTAGATTGAAACAAACTACTCGATGGGAATCATCGAGACTATGTGCACCAGTAAGTATTTCCGGTTCGGTGTAGGGACGTCTCACCTACTTTAGAATCGATATGGATTTGTTCCCGTCTATTTTGGGATTCGGTGTTTCTTCGTCACACCTACTTTGGGATTGGTTCAATACTTATCCATAATGTTATATAAGTGTAAATGTTTTTATTGTCTTTAATGGTTTTATTTATAAATGTAAATAGTAGTATGAACTTATCTCAATATATACGATTCCGTTTTTTTCGCATTTCTAGGTTTATTTAATTTGAGTGCGTCTGATTGATCTCTAGCTTTTATTGATTCCGTGGAGGTCTACTTTTGAGTTTATTTAAAAGATGGTCTTTTATTTTAAGCTTATCCTCTGAAAAACCCCTCACTTTTTAGTCCCAATTTGTTTGCACCCTCACCTTACAAAATCTTCAATTTTGCCCAAATTTTACACCTTGTCTTTCAATTGCACCCTCGAAGTATTAAATTGACCTCTTTTCACATAAAAAAAAGTTCAAATTAATATTTTATATCTTATCGCATATTTGAAATAATCCTCAATATTAAAATTTGAATAATTTAACCATCTTTCTTAAAAAATATTGCAAATATTAATAAATTTCAAATAAAACTACACAACCGAAAACTGCCACCCACCGCCACCACCTTTTCCCGACAACCGACACCCATCTCCCGCCGAAAAGTAATCCATCCAAAAATATAAAATAATTTTTTACATCTTAAATAATTAAATAAATAATTATTTTTTTAAAAAAATAATTTTTTTAACCGGAGTTGACTACCGTCTTCGCAGGCGGACAGACCAACAACGGTGGGCATGTCCACCATGGTGGGTCTGTATGTCGGTGAAGACCCGGTTAAAAAAATATTAATTTTTGAAATATAATTATTTAATTATTTAATATGTAAAAATATATATTTAATTTTTGAACGGATTATTTTCCGGCGATGGATGGTTGGCGATACCCGAAAAAATGGTTGGCGGTTTTTGGTTGAGTAATTATTTAATACTATTTTTAATTGATTTATATTTACTGTAAAAAAAACTAACTTTATTTATTTTGAAGAAAGATGTTTTTTTTGTTCAAATTCTAACTTTTGGCACTATTTAGAATATTGGTTGAAATATAAAGTATTGATTTAAATATTTTTCAATAAAAACATGTCAATTTAATACATCGATGGTACAATTGAAAGATTAAAGGTGAAAATTTGGGTAAAATTGGAGATTTTGCAAGGTGAGGCTGCAAACGAATTGGGGCTAAAAGATGTGGGATTTTTCAGAGGATAAGCCTTTATTTTAAAATTCTTAAATCGCACTAGTACTAATTTATTACTTATCTCAACTTTGGTTTATTGAATTGTTCCGAATGTTATGATTTTATTGTTGACATGTTTTAATGTATAATATGGATATTGTTATTTATTTTATGCTGTTGGAGTCTTGGAGTTGTGCAGAGCATTTGATTTTATATATTGTTGATATAATCACTAGACCTAGGTTGAAGTCTCGGTTGTCCCCGAGCGCTGGTTTTATGCTGGTTATTGATATATTGTTGTTTGTGTGTTTGTCCGCGAGGTTAGTTACGGGTTTTGCAACTACCACTTCCATACTCTAGCGCCGATAGCGATCTATGAGTTTGGATCGTGACATAATTCTAAAGCAGGCCAAATGTAACTCAGCTAATATCAAAGTATATACCATCGTACACAGTCTCGATGATACCCATTGAATGACTCGTTCCAATCCAGATGCATAACAATTTGAAAACCACTTCAAAAATTACGTATACGTTTATATAGCAAAATATATAATTTATTCAATAAAACGGTAAATAATAATATAAACTCACTACTTGCAAATCTCCGAGAAAGCCTAGAAAGCAACTAACCCTAGTTCGATTCTGAAACATGAATAGTCGACGAGTTTAAAATGAAACATAAACTATAATAAAAAAAAACAACCCCTAACTCTAATGCCTAGCTAAATTTCTAATTAGGTAGTGACTTTCTTGTATGCTATGAGAAGTTATTGATATATAATTGTTATGATGGTTGTATGGAACGGTTAATATGCTTAATGTGATTGTTAAAGGCCTTAATAACCTTTGATTATATTAAACTTAGATTTTTGGGAGCTAGTCTTAATTATCTCAATTAACCATTAACATAAATTGTTGGTAACATGTGAATTAGTTTAGCCTTTTAGGTCTTCTCAAGGTGTATTATTTAAAACTAATTAGGCTGATCAGTAATAACATGAGAATGAATTATTTAATTAAGTTAGTTAGTGCTTAATAAACCTTTGCTTGCTTTGGGCTTGAAAGAGCGGAGAAAGTGTCTAATCCGAAATACACGTACGACATAGCATTCATTTATCATAGTTTGAATTAGCATGTTCGATTTGTCATAATCCAATTGCTTTACCCTTGTTGTTTTCTATCTTATTAATTCAATATTTTTTTTATCATTGCAGTTGTTTAATTGTTATGAATTACTTGTTTTGCTTTGTTTGTTACTTTTAGCATTTATCAAACCAATTTTTTTGATTTGCTAGACAAATCAAATTTAATTAAATCTAGTGTTTAAAACGCTCCTTTCCTTGTGGGATCGATAATTCGTACTTCATATTCCTTTCATTATCGAGCAAACTCGTATACTTGCGGAAATCGACCAACAGACCCTAAGATACTCCTTTTTGGATCTCTAATGTTACTCTATTTATTTTACCTTTCTTCTTCACCAATACTCACATGAGTACTGTTGAAGTTAGCGTCCAAAAACTTCTGACATTCTATTTGACTGTGCTCTCTGTATTCGGGTTCCAGAATTTTAGTGGATCACTCCCCTGTTTTTAGTGATTTATCACTACTTCTTTTCACTACTAGTTATATATATTTATCTCCTAAAATAATTTTTATCCAATCTATTTATCTATTAAATAATCGAATAAATTCTTTATTAATTAAAAAAACTAAAACTTCAAAATTGTTGTATGCTAAATCACGAAGGTCAACTTTAAATTGAAAAGTGGAAGCAATGTTGTTTAAATAGAGAATACAAATTTGAAATTGAAAAGTAAAAATTATTGAGCGCAAACTAAAATGTTAAATAATTGGAGTGAAATTTTATTTATTTTTATCAGACATAAATGTTGTTTAATATTTTTATTTATTTATTATTATTTAAAAATAAATATTTAAGATTTATTTAAGATTTATTTAATAAATAAATATTTACTCTATGTTTATTGTTTCTCCAGATAATCATGTCGACATATTACAAAGAACAAGATTTCGTTATCACTTTTTGAATTATATGACTCGACATATGCAGATATTTAAAAAGATAATTTTGATAACAAAATCGTTATATAACGGCTTACGAAATAATATGAGTGATTAATAGTTATTTAGGATTGTCTAATAACATACTTTGAAGAAAATGCATTTAATATGTAATTGATGAAAACTGAACCTAACAATCTAATACGGATCTATGCATCTAACCCATATCAATTACAACAAAGCAACTTTAGATCAAACAAAAGAGCGATCCCCTACGGATTCACCTCTCAAGGATGAACCACATATGATTCGCCTATTAAGAACGAACCTCTTAAAATTCGACCTGAATATAATAATCTATATAATTCAGATAAAATCTCATCTTATTTAAACATGTACTCCTTGTCTAAATACAATTTGAAGTTTATTTAGAAGGTTCTAGTATCGTCTAGAAAAATCTCAAACCATATAAAAGACGACCAAAGAATTTTATTAAACTTTAATAGGAATTGTAATCCTATTGGGGCTCTATTAGATATATATGCCCTAACATCACTATATAAAGAGCTCGAGCTAGTTAAGCGTATCAACACATATTAGTATTATTAATACTAAAAACCTTTTTTTAAGCTGTCATAACATGTCAAATACAGATTTTATCATCGGAGTGTTCATCGAATAACCAACATCTAATCAATATAATAGTCTAACCTTTGTTTACCTATCAAGTAGACAAACTTCATCAATAATAAACGATGTAATTATTAAATATTTTGAAGATATGAAATTCCACCAAAAAAATTACAAAAAATATATTTTATTATTTCAATATTTTATATTTAAGATTATTAATATATTATAATTAAATGTTTAAATTATATATATATATATATATATATATATATATAATTTGATAAATATAGACGTACTCTACTTGTTAGCAAGAATTAGGAAAAATTAATTTAGATATTTATTTTTAATTTAGCCCGCTGGCTGTAGAGTCCCGAGACGAATCCAGAACTCTTAAAGGATGCTATAGGAGTTTTGCAAAGCAGGCCAAAGCTCCCTGCAATTATATATTTAATTATATCACTATATAAAATTTATGAACCTGCTACTATATCTTAGGAAGAACATAGAGATCGAGATGTCATATCTTATAGATAGGCTTCATCATAACTAGTTAGATAATGGGTTAAATATTAGCTCATGATTTCAAGTTCGTTAATTTGCAGTTTGTAATATGGTTATTGGAGGAGAAAATGAAGGATATTAGAAAAAGGAGTTAAACAATATTTTTGAAAAGAGAAACTATATGGAACTGAATTGGATGAAGTATCCCTGCATACACTTCATGTTGTACAAAAATAATATAGAAACGTGCAACTGTTTTAAAATTAAGATATAAAACTGTCATATCAAAGTATTCGTACATTGTAAATAAAGACAATTAAGTGAATATTAATCAACACCGCAATATTTTTAGAAAAAATGAAGTCGGTGATGATAATTAAGGAGGTGGATTTTTAGTTTAAAATATTCAAAAATATTTCTCATATCCTCCATTATCTCATCTAATAACCATAGAAAAGCTTGCATTTAATTGGCTTGAAAAATAATATAAATATTTTCCATTACCTTGATAATACATTAGCTATCCATAAGATATGACATTTCAACATCTTCATGTTCTTTTTTTAGATATCTCTACTATAAATTTTTGGAGTTCTAAATGTTCATTAGAAGGATGTTTATATAGTAGTCAAGAATGAGATAAAAATTGAAATAACATTGTATTTCAGGGGTGAAATTGGAAAATAAAAAAGAAAATTTAATTTGAGGCAATTTGGATTTAAATGCCTTCTAAGCACATGTATATTTTAAGTTAATGAAAGTATTATTATGGTTAAAAGTAAATGGTGTTTTGGTAAGATGACTCATTCGCAGCTTCTACAGATATTAGATGCCTTATATTGTATATATGTAGGCAGGAGGTGGGGTTTCTACCATACAAATATATATTATATAAACTTAACTCATTATTAGATCATTAAATTAACTTTATGGAATGTGTCTTCAAGTACTTTGATGGATCTCCGTTAGAAAAACCGTTAACTATGTAGCATTTTTAAATAAGTAACTTGTCATTTTTGGAGCGTGAATCACACACTTTAACGAAAAGACTAAAAGATACATTTTTTTATAAGTTTAGGTACCAAAAAGAGATAAAATTTAATTCAGAGGCTAGTTAATTAAATGACGTATAGTTTAAGGACCTATTAATAAATCTATCTTAGCAGAAAAAGTCTTACATTGTTTCAATAAAATGAATTATATATTCAAAAAAAATGATATTGGTAAAGCCAATTACAAATAAAAAGTTATGCTAATTTGGTAACAATAATTTTATATTGTTCAGAAAGTCCCTATTTCAAAAAATGTGTCTTTCTGATTTTATACTTGTCATTTTTATGACTTTGATGCACTTTTTGTGTGTTTCGGTTCCTCTACTTATATTTCTTTTTCTCTAGTCACAAAATAGAGAATGAAAATTGAAAATTTGGCAAGTATAGGGACAAAGAAAATATTATTTTTGGCGTAAGATTTTCCTGAATAAAAATGATAAAGTACAGAGACTTCAAGATAAATTTTGCCAATTTAAAATGGATAGCACGACATGACACGATTAACATGTTGGAAGTGTCAAGAAGGTAACAAGAATCACATGACACAAATAATATATTAGACTACGGGCATAAAAATAGTTGGCAAATAGTGTTCCTGTTGCTTAATCCACCAAATTTTTCTACAGAAGGATCAAACATGTGCAAAATAAATAGATAAGAGCCTTCTTTAATAAAAAAATATTTATCAAGAGCCAAATAAAATAAAAATCAATAGTACATGGATTTTATGGTGATTTTAGCTTTAAAAATTTAATGGCATCACTTGCGTTTGGTTACATTCTCCAAATCTTATTCATAAAAGGACCACGAGAGTACAAAATAAATAGTTAAAATACTATTTAAATACAAAATATTTATTAAAAACTAAGTAAAACAAAAACTAATAATACAAGGACTTGAAAAGGGATTTACCATTGTAAAATATATAGATGGGTAGAGGGGAAAAGGACAGTCAAAATTACAACACCAACCTTTCATAATTATAAGAATTACAGAGTTAGTTACAATTTATACTAAATAATAAATGTAATAATAATTTTACTTTTAACATAAGTAATCTATAATAAAAAATAATTACAGTTTACATTAAATAGTAAATGTTATAAGAATTTTATTTTTAATAGGAGTAATCTATAATAAAAACACATTAATGGTATAGACGTTGGATTGTGTTTTTTAATTTTTGATTATAATTAATAAAAATTTCCGATGGCACTTGAAACCACATTGTTGCCGTTGCCCTTCGGCCACGCCTCCTACGCTTATCGGAAGTTGAAAGACATTAGTAGTGTGATATAAAGTGCAAACTGATAACGAAAATAAACAATATTGTGATGGGAGTCAAGAAACACTACTTGTATGATATGTTACCTATGTCTTAAAGATCAATGAAGGAGAATATCATAAGAGATCCTACAATCTAATTGTAAAAAAAAATTATTAGTGAATTGTGAATCACAGTAGCGCAATGAAAGTGTGGAGGTTTTCAGAAAGTATATGCATGCTTACTACACTACTGTGCTAGTGATCATTAAGTAAGACATTCAGACCTTGAATTGTCAAGTATAAGATGTAAGGTCTTAAACTTTAGAAATCTACTGGCTCAACCAAGTATGAGACCAAATGAAATGATTAACTCAAAGAGATTATGGTTTAGAAATACTCAACTGGAGTATGCGATATATGTAAATCAACAAAGAAAAGTTTGCGAATTCAGTATTGTTGATGAAATACTGAAACAGGACGATAGATTGTGTGAACCAGACATGTATAGTCCAAGTATCACGTAAATATTTTGTCTCCGTACCATGAAGAGGTTCTATAAAGTCATAGAAGTGTATCGATGGAATGATATGAGTAAAGATAAGACAAGTATGCTAGTAAAGTGTCTAGAGAACTAGTAAGCCAAACTGGAATGCCGGTCACTATACAAATTTTGAAAACTATTGCCAAATCTCAAATGGAAATGAGAAGAGATGTCAAAAGAATTATAATCCAAATACCTAATTATAGGAAAGTTTTGACTTGATATAAGCGATTATGGACAGTATAAGAAAGATCATGTATTCCATACTCTCAAGACTTCGAGTACTACAACAAGTTGACAAGAGTCCAAATGATAAATATAAAATTTATGGATGACTAAACCTTATGAGAAGTTTTAGATCAATAATTAAGGTAGTATCGTTTGTTGCCAATAAGTAACAAACGACTTAAAAGAGTAAACCAAGTAGTAAATGCATACACACCTCTAAGTGTATTAAAAAACTATGAAGTTAGGAAAAACCTAACTGGTGATAAAAGATCATATAATAATACCTTGAGAAGTCATTATGTAATCAAAGAAGTTGATGTTTTTTATGTTAAGAAAAACGGGGAAAAGGAAAGCTCACAAAAATAGAAGTCGTATAAGCATATACGATTGAACGTTATCAGGACCTACATTTCGTTGAAAGACGAAGGACATATTTTCAAAGAAAAAGAGTAAATATGACTGAAGTCATAAAGAAAGGAACATGGTTCAAGGTCATGATGAATCGTGACATACGGGAGATCGCATTAAGACGCAACCAATATGCTAGACTCGAGGAAGTGATTCATGATTCATACACAAAATCTGTTGTTGACATAATTGCTGTAAAAGAACTGAACACGATGAGGCTGAGTCGCGTATTAGATAGCTCTCTTTTAAACGTTTTGCGGCACTGCTTGGTGGTGCAAAGTTTCCCATCAACCGCGACGTCCCTAGGATAAAACAGCCACTGCATTGAGAAACAGCTCAATAAAACACTTATATTGCTCTGTATTGCTCTGTGTATCTAAAAGGAAAAGTTGGACCAGTACTAAAAACGTTTTGATAATAAATTGTAGTAAAAAAACGTATGGAGCAGTTCAAGGGATATATTTTATCTGAAAAGTAAAAACTGTTATGTAATAAAAAATTATTTAAGTATCTACATTATTTACGTATATAAATTGTTTCGTAACGTTTAGATAATTTACGTATCTAAAAATTATTTACGTATCTAATGGTTAAAAAGGCCAAATCTTTTATGAAAGTTTCACAAAAATACAAACCTTTCAATTTTTATCCAATTTGTCCTGAAACGTATGATTACGTTTCAATTATGCCCAACTACACAATTTTTCTTATGTGGCGGCTGATGTGTGGCATGACACATCAGTGCCACGTAGACGCCACATGATTAAAATTACATAGTTGAACATTATTGAAACAAAATAATGTGTTTTAGGACAAATTGGATAAAATTGAAATTGGACAACATCGTTTCATTAAGATTATTATAATTTTAGACGTGTTGATTTTTAAAGTGGAGTACAATAATATAAAATCTACCAAAGTTCACGTAAGATCCACCTATATATAGTAAGCGCTAATATTTCATCAACAATCAAATGGTCAATAGTTAGCAGTCGACAGCCAGCCATCAGACCACTGTATGCCGGTCATATTTCAGCGACCGGTCACCAGATTTGGTGATCAAAGCGCCAACATCCTCCTCCGGACCACCACTTCTTCTCATTTTTAGTAAAAATGTAAATAAAAATTAAAAATAGATTGGAAATGTTTAAAAAACATAGTATTTAATGTAATAAAAATACTTTCACGATATGTCTGTAAATAAGCTGGAAAAGTAGGTGTGACATATACAGATATTAAACTCCTTGGGTCACTCAAATTTCAGAAAATTTCAAAAAGGTCACTAAAGTCAATATTTTTACAAAATGGTCACTGAACTATACCTTTTATTACAAAAGGGTTCACCCATACAAAACGTACTGTTTTCACGTAAAAACGTAACATTTTTGCTACGTGGCAAGCCAAAATTACAAAAAGAAATATAGTTTAGTGAGATTTTCGTAATAAAAGGTATAACATAATGACTTTTTTGTAATTCACGAAAAATTTAATGTTCTTTTCGTAACAACAGAAATATTTTTGTAATAAAAGGTATAATTTAATGACCATTTTGTAAGAAAATTGACTTTAGTGACCTTTTTAAAATTTCCTGAGACTTGAATGATCTAGAGAGGTTAATATCCGACATATACTTTCCTCATATAATAACCTAAACGCAAATGAAAATAAAAGAGGTATTACAATGATCATGGAGAGAAAGAATGCGGCCAACCCCTTGAAAAATCATATGGCAGCCCAGTATCACTTCCACCACCAAGAAATTCAGACAGCTCCATGTTACCGCCAAAGTCACCTCCAACATTGCTCGTAGGAGGAGCCAGCTCTAGTCCCATTGCATTTCCTGTAGTAGTACTGCCCCCTGCAATATTTTCATGGGGAAGCCCAAATTCGAAAGGGTTTCCTCCCACCGAAGGCAGAACAAGCGACTGCCCCAAATCAAAAAAAGCATTTCCTCCCCCGTAGCCGTTGCTGCTTGGTATAGTGAAGTTAGCATTAGTAGGGAGAGGAAACCCTAAGCCATAAGGCTTCAAATGATCAGCACCTGAAAAACCCGCCGGATGGTTATAAGCATACGGTGGTAGCATGCCTATGTCATGTTGAGTACCACCGCCGCTACTAGGAACATTAGTATATTCAGCGGCGTTGATCATATCAACAAACCGTTGGTTCAACAACATCGCATCATTGAGATTATTATAATCGTTCTGAATGACGCGATCTGCGCCACCATAATCACTACCAGCCATTACCTCCATGTCAATACGAGTGCCTCGCGAAGGAAGAGGAGGTGGACGCCCGAGTGGAGGAAGAGGCGGAACTTGTTGAAAAAAATCTACTCTTTTTCGAACATTCCGCATCCTCTCCTCCAGCAACCATATAAGTATTTGCATTTCAATTGCTGCAAAATCATCAATACCATTTCTTTGGCTGTGGAGCCTATCCATAAGATAAGACATTTCTAGGTCTCTATTCTTTTTTTTACTCTTCTTTGAGTGCTCATGATTCTTACCTAATCTCTCCTTTAAATAAATTTCTTGATTCATCATCTTTTTATACTTAACTATTTCTGGTATATTTTCATATCTTATTAACATTTGTTGCATTACTGACCTTGATGGCCATATCATTGGCTCAGCTTCACCTGGGCTATAGATGATAGCAAATGCACTAACACCACATAAAATGGTGAGTTCACTCACTTTCTTTAATAGCCCAATTCTTCTTTTTTTGAGGCTAGCTTTTCTTGCACTATCATTAACTATCCATACTAGCTTAACCTTCTTTCTAGTCATGATTCTTGCTATAAAACAGCTAAAAAAAAGATAATTTGTTGAAATAGAGAGGAGACTGTAAGAGTTTGTGCTCTAAACCCTAGTTATGAAAGGTGCTTATATAGTAGAAAAAGGAAGAATTAGGGCTAATAATGTAGTAATATTATTTTATGGTGAAACTGAAAAAAGAGGTAAAAAAACAAAAGTTGAAAGCCAATTCAGATTTGGATTTTGAAGACTCTTTGACATTTTAACTAAAAATGTCCCTATTTACAGATTCTAAAATTATATTTATTTGGTAAGTAAATGTACTTCTTGGTTGTCTATCCATGTGTTGGACATTTTAGTATGATTTTATTGATATTAATTGGTAACTTTTAGTTTCCAAAAAAAAAAAAATTGGTAACTTTTATCATACGAAGGATAGTTAAAAATAGGGTTTGAATTTACTATTTAAAAGAAAAGGTAGTGGGGCAATATTGTGTTGGAAGACTATTACAGGTTCAATTACCATAAGAAAGCATTGTTTGAATGATTTGTTTTTATATCAAACATTAAAAATTTAAAGGTAACAAATATACCGATCGATAATCGATCGGTTTTTATTTTTTAGAATAAATAAGACATACCGATCGATCGGTATTTTTTAATAAATCATGAAGTTAAATAAATAGAATGTAGATCTCATTTTTTAAATTTAAAGTGACAATATAAGAAAACATATATCTGCATTCAAAATTAAATCTATTATGTTACATTTTTATTAAATTATTCTATCTTGAGGATAATGGAAATCCAAAAATTTGGATTCTCCATATGATGCATGCAACTTTTTTAATCAAAAATAAATTTAATCTAAGTACTGGTTGATTATATATATTTGCAATTTTAACTAGAAGAAAGCTAGCTCTATATGATTTATCTTGAAATCTAAACCTTCTAGATGTTAGTGTGTAATTGTACTCTTTAAAATAAAGAACATCTTTTATAAAATAGAGAGCATTTTAAAAATAAAAAGTAATATTTTAAAATTTATTTTAATAGATTTTTAATATTTTTTTATGTTTATTTTTTTATAAATAATTATAAAAATATCAAATATTAATAAAATGAATTTTTTATTTTTATTTATTTTTTTATTCAATTTTTATTAAAAATAAAAAATATTATATTTTAAAATAAAAATAACTATCTTATTTTTTGAAATTTAAAATCCTATAATTTATAAAATAAAGTAAATAATGAAAATGATTCCACGTGTGGATATCTATTTCTACTCTCTACTCTAAATATAAGAATAGAAATTTATTGAATTTTTTATATATTGTCAAACTCTTTTAATTTTAAGAGTTTGATAATTTTAAAGAGTTTAGGGTGGCGATATTTCCAGATCAACAATTTATGCGGCCAGAGCAACTTTTAAATATTGGACACTATTATCCCTCTATTAATTAGCATTCATTTCTTTCTTTTAACTATTCTTTTAATTCTTAAATTAGCCTTATTTGAATAGAACACCAAGCTTGAATATTTTTTTAATATTAATTTTTCTTTTTTTAATTGAAACCACACCTTTTAATAAACCTGTAAATTAACTTTCCGACGGCATATTTTTGGACTTTTTATGGCTTTGATAATAAAATGATGAATAAAAACGCAATATCACAATTAATATATATCACTTGCACTCAACATTGTTAGACAAATGCAAGATATATCACTGTCAATGTAAATTTCACCTGCACTTGATTTTGCCTACAATAGAAAGTTTTCTTAACATCACAATTTATTATTTAATTTGAACAAATTAATCTGAGTAATAATCAGCATAGAAAAACGTTAACATTCGACACCCATAAGAAAAACTTATGTGAGAAGATGTATTGCATTTTTTTAAAAATAATCATTACCTGACTAATAGTGCTGTTAAGAAAATTAGTTTTGCAGGTTTATCAAAAAATTTAGTTCGATTAAAGAGAAATAAATCGATATAGAATAAGTATTCAGATATAATTCAAGTGTTTTATTTATTATCAAATAAGGCTAGTTTAGGAATTAAAAGAATAGTTTAAAAAAAAAATGAATGCCTAATTAATATAGGATAATAATGTCCAATATTTCAAAGTTGCTCTGGCCCTATAAATGGTTGATCTGGAAATATCGTCATCCAGAGTTTATTGCATATGTTCTTACTTCATGTGTTTAATGTCTAACACACACAGTATTCTTCCTTCTCTTAATTAAAGCCTATGTTATCATGTTTATTATTCTCCGAATACGGTAGCTCATGGGTTACTACGGCTATTTATTCTATGTATGTACGAAGAGTTTATGGTTCTTTAGCCCCTGAGTTCATTAAGAATCTTGTAAACTCTGATTTAAGTTTTTTTTTTGAAAATAATAAAAAATTTATAGATAGATGAATAAAGTACAATTTGATCAGTTATTAAATAAATTAATACATTCAAAAGGTACAATAATGAAGCATCAGTAAAATAATAAAAAATTATATCTGATTTCTTCATTCGCATTGACAGAACTATTTGAATGTGTAACTCGGCGATCCGTCTGCTCTGCTCGATGGTTATTTTAAGCCATAAATCGATTTTTTAATCTTTAAATGAGTCTGATTAACAAAATAATAGAACTAAAAACTCTACTGTAGGGTATTTGGTTTAAAGCCAATTTAAAATAATTCTAATATTAACAATAACTAATCATATTGCCTTTGTCTCCAATAGATCTATAGCTCATAATATTATGTTGGCTCATGAACTGGTCAAAAATTACCATAAAACCAAGGGTCCCCCTAGATGCCTGTTAAAAATTGATCTTAGGAAAGCTTATGATTCCATTTCTTGGGATTTCATAGAAGAAATGCTAATTGGCTTAAACTTTCCTTCAAAATTTATATCTCTCATCATGAACTGTGTCAGATCACCTAGTTTTTCCATAAACTGGAATGGTACTTATGGAGCTAAATTCTACTCTAAAAAGGGTCTTAGGTAGGGGGATCCAATGTCTCCCCTCCTGTTTGTCCTCTGTATGGAATACCTGTCTAGAGATTTGCTCAACATATCCCCTGATTTTCAATTCCATTATGGCTGCAAAGCTTTAAAAATTAATCACCTCATTTTTGCTGATGATCTGTTATTATTTTGTTATGGTAATCTTAACTCTGTAAAGTTCATGGTTGACAAGTTGAACAACTTCAGAGACATGTCTGGTCTTCATGTTAATGTCCATAAAAGTCAAATATTCTTTTGTAATGTTGATGATTCTGACAAGAATGCCATTTTGAGTCTTCTTGGGTTTAAAGAAGGTAAGTTACCTCTGAGATATCTTGGTATTCCCCTAATTTCTGCTAGACTGAGTAAAGAGGATTGTAAAGGGATAATTGAGAAAATCACTAATAGAATCCATAACTGGACCAGCAAATTCTTATCTTATGCTGGAAGGATCCAGCTTATTAATTCTGTGTTGATGAGCATGCATGTGTTCTGGGCATCCATTTTACTTCTTCCTAAAAGTGTGGTCAAGGAAATTCAAAGAATCTGTTCAAGGTTCCTTTGGTCAGGCAAAGATGAGGGGAAATTCAATGCTATGGTGTCCTGGAAGGAAATTGCTAAGTTAAAGAAAGAAGGAGGTTTAGGGGTGAAGGATATCAACATCTGGAACAGAGCTGCTATCACAAAGCACATCTGGCACCTCAGTAACAATCCTGATTCTCTTTGGAGTAAGTGGATCAAGAGTAACAAGTTGCAGAGTAGAAGCTTTTGGGGTGTTAAAAGCAATGACAAAGCTAGCTGGATTTGGAGAGGCATTCTCAATACTAGGAAAGATGCTAGAAGAGTTATTCATTACAAGCTAGGTAATGGCAGAAATACTGAATTTTGGAGTGACCCTTGGATTCATGGGTGCTCTATGTTTAGGAAGTATCCCAGAGTGAAGATGAGAGATGCAGATATTCCAAGGAAGACTTTAGTTGCTGATCTTTGGAAAGATGGGAATTGGAAGCTTCCTGATCCAATTGATAATGAAACTGAGATAGCATGGCAATATATTAAAGATAACTTCAGTATTAGAAGTGAGCAAAATGACAATACAAGCTGGACTGTGCTTCAGAATGATAAGTTCTCAATTAGCAAGACTTGGGACACTTATAGAGAGCATCATGAAGTGAAACCCTGGTACAAGATTGTTTGGGGGAGCAATGCTATCCCAAGACACAACTTCATTCTATGGCTTGCTGTGAGAAGAAGATTAAAAACCAAAGAGAAGCTGAAGAGATGGGGAATTACTCCTAATGATAGCTGTGAAATGTGCACTAATCAGGTGGAAACTATTGATCATGTGCTTTTTGAATGTGAGTTTGCTGTAAATGTGTGGAGGAACTTGAGAGGTTTCTGCAGGGTGCCTGCTGGTATCAGAACTTGGAGAAGAATGATAAGCTGGAGTTGCAAGAAAGCAGGAGGTAAGAGCTACTTGGCTAAAGTAAGAAGAATGACCCTGGCTGCTACTGTTTATTTTCCGTGGCTTTCCAGAAACAGGAAAATCTTTATGCAAGAAGATCCTAATCCAAATGTAATAGCTAAGAAAGTTAGAGATGTGTTGATGGATAGTTTCAGTAATTATAATCCTAGTAATGCTCTAGCTAACATTATGAGAGATGTGCAAAGGATGTAGTTAGTCTTGTAGCAGGTTGGCTGGTTTGTAGCCGTGCTGAGTTTGGAGTTATGCTGTTTGTAAGGGCTTAGGCCTTGTAGTTGTATTCTCTATCTTTTTAAGTAATAGAGCTTTTTGGTTGTCTTTCTACCAAAAAAAAAATAACTAATCATATTTTTTATACAAAAAATATGACTCTTATTTAAATTGAACTGAAAATTAACTAATAACATCGTAAAAATAATAAAATTACACACTTAAAAGTAAGTATAGAATTTCCCTAAAACAATTCAAATTCTCGGATATTTGTTCAAATTTCAATTTGGAATGTTTTTGAACTTGTGATGGTATATTCTCTTACAAATTTAAATTCAAACGATACCAAAAGTAATTAAATGATGAGAACATTAAACTATGAGACTCCTTATATTTGATATAATTTATACTTTAATCTCTTCTATTTGAAAATTAAATTATATGGACCCTCACTTTTATTACCGTCAACAATTTAGTCCCTCTATCCATGTTTGGTGTTAGTCAACGAAGTCAAATGACTTAGAGATCAATTAATCTTCAAATCTAACGGACGAAATCTTTGGCAAAAACAAAAGTGAGGGATGAAATCGTTGAGAAAAACAAAAGAGGGTGACAATAGAGTTTCGTTAACTTCGTTAACTAATATCCAAAATGGAATGTAATTGGAGATAAAAGAAAAATAGTAGCCGCACAGCATCCTCTCCCCACAAAACAAACAAATCCTAAACTTGGCTTTTTTCATGGCCACCGCCGATCAATATCTTGATCGCCGGTGGTCTCGTTCTCCTTTAGTTTAGTTTTTATTTATATATTTTATATATGATCGTTGTTTTTTGCTATTTTATGTTTTTATTTATGGTTGTTCTTATCTCTCCTTTTATGTAGTTTATATTTTCCTCTGTGAAAATTTTATATTGCCCTTTATGGGATTCGATGTTTTCTTTGTGAATCTTCTATTGCGGTGCAGATTTGAATCGTTTATGATGGAATTTTTGTTTTTAAGTTTTCAATTGAATTCATTCAAATATATAATCCAGTTGAACAATTCAGATTGAAACTGTCAGAGCTGTAGATTATATTTTAATAAAGTGCACTTTGAATCTAATGCCCAATTGACGAAATCCAGATCAGTTGCGTCCAGAAGACATTGTGATGATTTATCAACAATTTGCAATTTTCGATTTCATATTGCTATCATCGGAAATTCTTATCTTTTAGATTTGCGCAAGAGTATTGCAGCTTTTATTATTTAATTGTGTTTTAATGTATTCGCAAGAAGCTATATGCTTGCATTGTACTCCCTCCATTCTGAAATAGTTGTCATTTTAGGGAGATTTTTTTGTTCCATAATACTTGTCACTTTAGAATACTAAGAAAGCATTTATTGCTATTTTTCCACATATATCCTTCATTAATTCATTGAAAGAATACAAAAATACAAATAAAGAGTCATACTAATTAATGTTAACAAGTTTTAAGAAGGGTTAATTTAGTAAAAATACTTATAATTTTAGACATATTTATTGATTTCTTAATTTATGTGAAAATAGCTAAAGCGACAACTATTTCAGAATGGAGGAAGTAATACTTTTTCTAGTGCTGCAATAAAATTTCACATTTCTTCTCAAAAAAAATATCAAAAATGAATGGAAGGACTAAATTGTCGACAAAATAAAATTGAAGGGTTATATCGTTTAATTTTCAAATAAAAAGGACTAAAGTGTGAATTATATTAAATGCGATGGATGTCATAATAATTTGCTCTTAAATGATAAATAATACTATACCGGCTAGCTACAAGACAAAAATCTTATTATATCGGAATGTTTTTTCTATGGAATTGTCCGATTCAACTTTAGACTAGTCAAATATAGAAAAAAAAACAATTAGAAAAGGGGTTGCATCAACTTTTGAATGCCCACATCAAATTTAATTTTTACTTCGGACGAATTAATCACTTTCTTGCGACGGAGGCTAAATTATTTGTCAAGGAAAAACCACCATCAACAACAAGATTAGTGCCACTAACATATTGAGCATCATCACTAGCAAGATACATAGCAGCATGTGCAATATCATTCCCATCCAACATTGCTTCTTTAAGATTTGCAATTGAATAAAATATTTCTTGAACTTTTTTTGCTTCAACACCCATAACACCAGCAGCCCCCGGGGTCGGAACTCCAGCGGGCGAAATGGAATTAACCCTAATTCCGTATTTTCCCAATTCAACAGCCAAATTCTTGGTTAAACCAACAACGGCATGTTTTGATGCTGTGTACGCTTGTGACAATCCGCCATTAGTAACCGAAGCAATACTTGACGTAAAAAGAATACACCCTTTTTTTCTCGGAATCATTACTCTTGCGGCGTGTTTGGCTCCCAAGAAAGCGCCATAGAGATTTACATCCAAAACTTTTTTGAAATCTTCACTTTCTATGGCTAAAATGTTGGGGCTGGTATTACCTCTAATTCCAGCATTGTTGTAAATTACATCAAGCTTTCCGTACAATGAAACTGCGTTATTTACCGCATTTTCGACGTCGGATTCTTTAGCAACATTGCAGTGGATAAATGAAACTTTTTCGCCGGATTCTGAACTGATTTCTTTGGATACAGAGTGACCTAAGTCGGTTTGAACATCGGCAATGACAACTTTAGCTCCGTTTCTTGAAAATAATCGGGCAGTGCTCTCACCAATTCCACTTGCTCCGCCTGTTATTAAGGCTACCTTGCCTTGTAACCTGAAATTGATTTTTATCTTAGTCCAATTTTAGGTGATTGATAAATATAAAAATTAAAATTTCCACTAAATTTTAAAAATAATCCATTTTCAAATCCCTAAACAATACCACTTTTTATTAATCGGTCTTTAAACTAAATTTTGTCTTTTTTTTTGTCTTTCAACTTAGCGAAAACGCATTTTCAAGTCTGTGAATGATGAAAACGACACCATAAAAAGTAACAGTTTGCATTTGAAATATAATGAAACAAAATTTTTTCTTGTCATTAATTCGGAAACTTAAAAATGCGTTTTCGATAAATGAAAAGACCAGAAAAGGACAAAATTTAGTTGTGGACCAGATAATCAAAAATGGTTTTATTTAGGGACTTGGAAATAAGTTTTTCCTAAATTTTATAAATTACATTTTTAATGTAAGATAAATAAACTAAAAAATTAACTAATTTATTATCTTAAACTTTATAAAGAATTCCAACAAATTTTACGACGTAGAAAAATCAAAATGATGTCTTAAAAGAATGGTTACCTCTTGGAAAAATTGGCTAGGGAGGAAGAGGCTGCCATTGTATCCTTTTCTTGTTCCTTTCTGTTAGCAACTTTCTTAAAGGTGCATCCATATTATATATATATATATGAAAAGGAAATGGCAAAACACATTTTAAGCCCCTGAATTACTATTATTTATTTTATTGAATCCTTATACTATTTTTACTTTTTATTCATATTGCATAAAAGTTTTGTAGTTTTGTTTTTATTGCATTATGGACTATCTGTCGGCTCATGTGGTGCACGGAAACAGATTGACACGAAACAGACACGGAAAAACGGTAAATTTTTAAAATGAAGGACATAAAGCGTGGGAGAAATGTATAAATAATAAAATATAAGAATATATTTATAATATTAGAAATTATAAAATGTTATATATATAAGAAATTTTTTTTTTCATCAAAAAAAAAACTAATATAATTCTACCTTTAATAAAAAATACTAACACATTTCCAACATAATTCTAAATGAAAGCCCTAATGTTATAAGTATAGTATTATATCAGCGAGTGTTGAATTTGTCATATATTAATTAGCGTCAAATTTGACACCCACCTATGGCATATATTGAATTTTGACGTTACATAATTATTTATTATTCAATTATAATTTTATAATTAATTAATAAACAAATTACCGCCAGACCATCACATATATCATAATTTACAGTTTGATATCTCTTGTTTGAAACGATTTGATACTTTATTTCTTATTCCGTTAAGAATCAGAGACGTCTGTTAGTTCTGTTAATAATTTATATTCACTATCAAACGATTTGGTACCTAACTTTTAATTGTATTAACAACTTGATATCTCATTTTTAATTATGTTAACAATTTGATTTCTCATTTTCAAACGATTTGGTCAGTTTTAATTCCGTTAACGATTTGATATGAGATGTCAAATTGTTTGATTTTCAAATAAAAGGTATCAAACTGTGAGTTATAATATATATGGAAGGCCTCATAATAACTTTCTCTTATTTTTTTATTATTTTAACACATTATTATTTTTTATTTTTTTATATGTTTTTTTTTTCTATTTTTACAATTTCATTCAATTAAATTTTATTTCAACATGCCAACATAAGAAAAATAAAAAATAATTTTTTATTAAAGAATTCAGAGTCCATCTTTTTAATAATTTTTTACTAAAGATTTTCTCATTATTATTATCAAAGAAACAATAAATATTGTATTTTGAAATTTTTAAATACACGGTTGGATAAATGAGTTAAATGGTAGAAAAATAGATAAAATTTATAAAATTATTATTATAATGATCATTTATAAATTCTTTTCTTAATATTTTTACTAAGAATAAATTTTAAATTTTATACTAATTATAGCATTTTATCTTCTTTAATAGTAATCTTTAATAGTAAAGAGAGACATATATGATAGAGAATAATAATACAAAAGAAAATTTCATTGATACTAACTATAAGTAAAATAATAAAGATGCAAAATTTATACAAAATTATATATAATAAAGAGAATATTTACTATAATAGAAGTTAAAAAAATAATTTTTTAACTATAATAGAATATTTACTATAGTAGGGAATAATTTACTAAATAATTTATTGGTTTATGATATTACGTGAATTTTTTTTACTTATAAATGTTTTAATTTATGCATGTTTAGCATTGGCTTTTGGTTAATTAGGCCATAATTCTTTTCTTCTATCTGGAAGAAAAGAATCAAGGGCACCGTCTTCCTTCAACTTGCAGAGATGGGGCTGCATCAATCATCATTCAGTGAGCTATATTAACACAAAATACAAAAAACTAATAATTTAAAATAACCCTATTGATTTGAGAAGTGTAAAAATAATCACTGTTTAATAGTAAAAGTTAACTCCGTCTAACAAAAGGGTTTAAATTTTAATTTTCGAAACATTAAGGTCACTTTTATGCCTAAGAAATTATTACGATCAACAACATTAGATCATTTTTGTACTCCCTAATATATAAAATATGAATAATATGTGGTGAAACTAAAAAATTAAATTGATAAATGCTTCTCTAACATTGATATTTAATCGTATTAATTATTAATATTTTTTTATTTACCTAAAAAAATTTTTAATACTTTTTAGAGAACTTTTTCTTTTTAATCTGGTATTATTTGTTAACTTCTTTTTGCTCCTCTTATTTTATCTTTTCTGACTGAATAAAATCAAATTTCATTGTTAATTTTATAACTTATTAGTTTATATATACTCACAACTGCTGATGACTGAAAAGACCAAATAAAAAAGAGCCGCCGAGCCTGAATTCGCAAGCCACAGATCACCGTATTCTTGTTTTATATTAGGTAGCATAATATTTAACTGTAGATTTTCAAAGCAAGAACTGTCAAAGTTCATCAATCAAAAAAATAATCAAAGATTTATCTTTTCTGATGTAAGAAATTTATCGCTTCTTGACTCCAGTCAGTATACACTTCCTATCTATTGGAGTAATTCAGGCTGATGTTGTTGAAAATAAAGATATTCAACGACACATTGATTCAAATCAGTTCAGGCAAAAAAAAATTGATTCAAATCAGCGAACTATACTCGTCCAAGCCAGCAGATATCTACTATAATGTGGAAATTGTGCTGGAAATTCCTTTAATTCTAAAAACTAGTATTTCTTTTAAATATTAAAACCATAATAATTCACCGAGCAATTCACATATTTTCTCAATTTAATGCCTTTCGAATAGTATCATATTTGGACATTAATTTTATTTTTTTTCAATCAATATACAGGGTAATAATTAGGTGTAATTTGCTGAGCTAGCATTCGAAAAACAATTTTCACCTCAACGAATCTAACTGGAAAATAGATGTCATTTTAGTAAATTATACCCGATATATTAATTTGAAAATATAATTGGTATAAATATGTTTTTATTTAAATAAATATAATTAAATTGTAAAAATATATAAAATTAAGAAATTTTATATCATTAACTTTTCTTAATCAATACATTTCATATAAAGATTATATTTATAATCTGATGTGAAATGTATATATTGCATTTATATGTGCTCTGTTTAATTCGCAGATCTATTTATGAAAATAAAAGATAAATTATTAAATTGTTTCATTAATAAAATGCAGTCTTCAATCAAAACCACTACTAAATAACAAGGTTTAGCGACAATTTTTTCCAAATAGGATCACTACTGATTCTATAGGCGAGTCTAATGAAGGAGTGGTACAAGAGAGTATAGCAACAAGAGGAGGAAAAGGGAAAATAAGAACACTGATGACGTTTGTGGATTGTGTTGATATGATTGATACTAATATGATGAATTATGTTTTGAAATGTGTGAAATTATTGATTATACAATCATAAAAAGAGGCATTACAGAGTAGAGAGGCATTTGAGTGGTTATTTTTTAATTGGTTGTTTTTGCATTAATCGTTACTTCATCAATCTTACTACCGGCCGTGGAAGATTTTACTCGAGGGGGTGCGTCACCAACTTGCTAATCAGACACGAGTCCCTCCTCGGACAAATACTTCCTTTTGCGAATGAACATATATAGTCTCTTAAGAAGAACATTATATGGGAGTTGGTACCTCGACCAAAAGGTGTGAAACCGGTAGGACTCAAATGAGTCTTTAAGAAGAAAAAGGGTATTCCTGAAGTTGAATCAGTTAGATTCAAGGCGAGACTTGTAGCAAAGAGTTTCTCACAAAAGGAGGTAATTGACTATAATGAAGTATTCTCACTTGTTGTGAAATACAAAACCATTTAGGTTCTTCAAGCTACAGTGAGTGCATTGGATCTTGAGTTAGAACAACTTGATGTGAAAACATTATTCTTGCATGGAAGTTTAAAGGAGCAAATTTACATGTCTGAGCCGCAGGGATTTCTAGATTTTGATCAAAAGAAATCTTTGTGTTTGCTAAAAAAATATTTGTATAGTTTGAAGCAGTCTTCTAAAAAATGGTACAAGAGGTTCGATACTTTTATACTTTCTCATGAGTATGTTCGAAACTAGTTTGACAACTGTACTTACTCTAGGAAGTTGATGATTTCTTAATCTATTTGTTGCTATATGTGGATGATATGTTAATTGCAGCTAAGTCTAAAGCTAAAATCAATAACTGGAAAGGCTTGTTGAGTAGTGAGTTTCAGATGAAAGATTTGGGTGCAGGCAAGAAGATTTTAGGCATGAAAATTTAAAAAGAGAGGAAAGAAAGCCTATTGTATGTTTCTCAACATAAATATATTGAGAAGGTGTTGCAATCTTTTCAAATAGTGCTGATGCTGAGAACGAATACGTAAGCGATGTTTCTTATTCAAGTGTAGTTGGAAGCTTGATGTGTGCCATGATCTGCATTTATTTGATACATGCTGCTAATGTGGTTAGTAGATTTATGAGTAGTCTAGGAAAAACTCATTGGGAGGTAGTCAAGTGGATTATGCAGTACTTGAAGGGAACAAGTGGAATATGTCTGGTTTATGGTTCTAGTGGTGATTCTAATAGAATTGTGGGTTAAACAGAATCCGATTATATACGAGATCTTATTCGAAGAAGGTCCTTAACATGTTTTAGCTTCACCCTGTTTGGATAAGTTATTAGTTGGAAGAAACTTTACAATCTGTAATTTCTTTGTCTACAAGTAAGGTGATAGATAGCTTGGGTTTAGAAGTTTAGAAGTTTATGATTTATCGTGATAGTCAAAGGGCTTTGTACTTGGTGAAGAATCTATTGAATCATGAGAGATCAAAGCACATTAATTGATGCGAGGATGAACTTCATTCGCGATATCGTGTAAAACAAGAGATTTCTTATAGAGAAGATAGCCGATGCAGTCAATCCAGCGGATGTGTTGATAAAGTTGTTCCCTTTTGAAAAGTTCAAGTTTAATGTCCGTATTGCATGAGGCCCTTAAAGAGCATGGATGACAGAGAGAAAGTTAGTCTTAATTAACTTTGGGTTGGAGTAATTATAAGTAAGATGAAGAGTTTATTTTGTGATACAATTTGGTGGCTTTTGTCATTGTTTAAGAAGGTTTCAAAATTAATCTTATTGGTTGTATTTGTCGAGGTGGAGATTGTTGAGTTATGGCTCTTATTTTCCACTTGTTTTCTATTAGGATTAGGATACCAATTTTTTTGTTTCGTTTTTAGTTTCCTATTAGGATTAGAAGTCTAATTCTTCAATGAATTAGGTCTTAAATTGTATCTAAAGGGTTCACTGTAAATATATTGTAAACTCACCACCAACATATAGATAAAATTCTCATTTTATCCATGAATGCAAGCGAACCGCGTAAAATTTTGTGTGATTGTTCTTTTCTTTTTTTATTTATTTTCTGTTGCGCTAACATCAGTTAGTATACACATTTTTTTATTCGACTAATTTAGAAGGCGTTATTGTTGAAAATAAAATAAATTCAATGAAAATATCTACCATAATGCGGAAATTTTGCTCAAAACTCCAACATGAGATTTTTTTTTAAAATATTCTCAAACTACTTTATTATAATTTATTAAATTTTATTAAATTTAAATATAGCATGAAATAAGTAAATTTTCACTAACGCATGTCGTATCTAATTCAAAAGTATATTTATAAAAATAAAAATAATTTCTTTTGATGAATAAATAAATAAAAATAAATTAGTAATCGTTTCGCCAACAAATATAGTTTGATTAAAATCTCTTCACTACCTACAACTTAATATTTAGGCCTTGATCCCATTTCCAAAAAAAGAGTTCAAAATATTTTATAAATTTTTCTCAACTGGTCTTAAGATAAAGATTATTTTATAATTAATCAATGTGACTTATTTGACTCTGAATTATAAGTTCAATGAATATATTAACCTTTTACTCTTTCATATTCGTTTTTAGATACAAAAGAAATAGGCAAAAGTTTAAGCATAGTCTGAATACTTTTATCATACTCCCTCCGTCTCAATAGAGTTGTCCACTTTGAATAATTTTTTTGTCGCAAAACTTTTATCCACTTTCAAAAAATAACAATTTTTACACGCAACTTTCCTATATTACCCCTATTTAAAATCCACTAATAAGTAAATTGAAAATAAATTGCAAGTGGACCCTATATTAAATAAAGATATGACAAGAAAAATAAGAAAAAAATTACAAAACACATAAACAATGATTGTTTTTCTTAAACTGTGTGATGAAGGCAAAGTGAAAAATTCTATTTGGACGGAGGGAGTATAAAACAACATATTGATCATGAATTGGCCTCTTCGTGAGTGTTACAAACTTTGACATCCCAATCTCTATTAAATAGAGCCCGAATAATTCATTGTGTATTCGAGAGTTAAGTTGCTAACTCTACTTTCCTTGAAACAAAATATTCAAATCTCACAATAAAGTCGATTGTAATTATAATATTCTACTGTGATATACTATATTTTATCATTTAAGGGGCTGTTTGGTTCAAGATTAAAAATCGGAATAAAAATGGGATCGGAAAGAGAAGGAATGCGAATGAAAATGATTGTTTTCATTTGTTGTTTGGTTCAAAATTAGTGTAGAAATGAGAATTGATAAAGTTTAATAAAAAAATTATTTATTATTTATTAAATTTTTTTTTTATGCATAAAAATATCAATTTTTTTAAAAAATATTAATTTTTTTAAAGAAAAGATTAATAAAATATGTTTTTATTATTTTAAGTATATTTTTAAAATAAATATTTAAAAATAGTTTTTTTAATAATTATATATTTTTTTCTTTTTTATTTAATATTAAAATATTTTGTTAAATTTTGGTTTCTATTTCCAAAAGCCCATTTTCATGAATTAGGAGGAATGGGTGATTCCCATTGAAGGGGTAATCACATTTTTATTTTCTAGTACAATTTGACCACAAATAATAAAAATATTCTAATGTGATATCTACTTTTATAAATCCGATAGGAACAAAAACAATAATCAAATATTTATTTAACTTTCCTTTATTTCGGTACATAACTAACTTGCAATTTTGCAAAAGATTCCCTGCAATAAAATTACATCTTTGGCAGACATACAGCTCCATCAACAAGAAGATTCATTCCACTGATAAATTTAGAGTCATCACTAGCAAGGAACAAAGCAGCTTCAGCAATATCACCAGCATCTAACTTCGCCTCTTTCAAACATGCCATACTCGAACCTAATGCCTGAATTTCCTCAAAATTCAGACCCATTCCTGAAGCTGTCAATGGAGTCGGTACAAGGGCAGGTGAAATACAATTACTTCTTATACCGTACTTCCCCAATTCCACCGCCAAATTCTTTGTTAGCCCCACTACGGCACATTTCGACGCCATGTAAGCATACGGCGTTCCAGCTAATATTGACGCCCCGCTCGCGGTGAATAGGATACACCCTTTCTTTTCCGGAATCATTACTCTCGACGCGTGTTTAGCGCCCAGGAATCCGCCGTATACATTTATGTCCATTACCTGGCGGAACCTTTCGTGTACAATTGATGCTATTTCGTTGTCCCAACTGCCGATTCCTGCATTGTTGAACATTATGTCGAGCTTTCCATGTAGCGAAACGGCTGTGTTGACTGCGTTTTCAACGTCGGTTTCGTTCGAAACATCGCAGTTGACGTAAGTAACTGGTTGTTCGAACTCTGACTGAATTTTTGAAGCGACGGAGTGGCCCAATTCGGAATTGATATCGGCAATCACAACCTTAGCACCGTGCTTGGCAAATAGTCTGGCAGTAGTTTCACCGATGCCTGAAGCTCCTCCTGTTATTAAAGCTACCTTTCCCTCTAACCTGGCAAATAAAAGCAAAGATTCTGAAGTTTTTTGTGGTTATCAAACTACAACTGTTACCAAATCTTTTTTTTTAATTTGGTAAAATGTGCAAAAATGACCTTCATATATAGCCCATGTCTTTTGTTGGCACTTCATGTATTTCGGATTTTAAATATGACCCTAACGTCTTAAAAATGTATCAAATAAACACAACAAATTAATGGTGGTTTGTTTTGATGTTAAGTGTATGACGTGGCGATATATTTGTATACAAGCATTTAATAAATTTGACACATCATCACCAACCACATAATTAATTTTCTCTTCTTCTTCCTCTAATTTCCTCTTCTACTTCTTAAAAAATCAAAAACCCTAGAATCTATTAAAAGCATTTAACTTGTTTTCAATTAATTAGCTAAAACGGACTATTAATAAACGGTAATACCGCTGCCACCATTCCTTTTATCTCCTGGCACCATTGTTAGCACCGTCGTCGGTGAACCATTGTTAGCACCGTCGTCGGTGAACTTGCAACATCACCGCTACTAGGTTTAAGTTATTTATTTGAACGATGAAAAAATACGATCGAAATTATCATTTCATTTAAAATAGCGTTTTTATAAAAAATACTTATTTTCAGCTAAATGTATGCAAACAATACTAAAATCTTTACTGTAGAAAAATACGCTCTTGGTAGATTATCAGTAGATTATTACTAAATTATTGATAGATTATTGGTAGATTGTTAGTATATTGAAAAAAGAGCGTATTTTAATAAAACAAAAAGTTAAAAAAAGAATATATATATATATATACAACAGCAGAAAGTCATATAGCGTATTTATGCAAAAAAAATTAAAAAAAACGTACAGTGCGTAATTTTCTTTTTAAAAACAGTATTGCTTGAAAATATATTATATAATTTGATAATTTTAACGTTAATTAGATTAGATATAGCTAACATTTTGTCTCTGTAAGTAAAAATTCATCGAAACTTATTTATTACTTACTATTGTTGGTAAAATCAAAGTTCGGGCTTAAAAAATATAAGAAATTTGAAGTCGATAACTATATATAAAAGTAGGTTTTATCATCCAAAAATATCTCATCTTTTTAATTTATTTTCTTGTATGGCCCCATCTTTTAAAATCCTAAAATTTACCTCATTTTTTAATTTTCAGTTTCAACTATAACTATTTGTTTAAATTGGAGCATAAAAAGGTCTAAATACACCCTTCTTAGTGCTTCATGTTTGAAATTTTTTATAATAAAAATATAAATTGAAAAAAATATGAAGTAATATGAAATACATATTTGAACTTTTGGCCACTCCAATTTGATAAAATGACTACAATTAAAATTATAAATTAAAAAAAATAAATTTAAATTGAAGATTTTAGAAGGTGAAGTTATAAACAAAAAGAGTTGAAAATATGAGATATTTTGTAATGATTAAACCATAAAAGTTATAGTTTGATAACTAGAAATGTTTTCAACACTAAAAGCAAAATATAATTATTTTATGAAAATAAGTTATGAATATAGAATAATTAGACGGAATATAAGTAGTCGAAACTTTACGATCGGTTCACGTTGGAAACGGATTTGGATGTATGAGAGAAAAATATTAAAAAAAATCGAAAGAGTTGTTTCTACTTACCTCTTAGCAACAGGAGCTTGCAATGAAGAGCTATTCATCTTCTGTTTCGTTTCTGGTTCAATTAAGGTGAGGTAGTAGAGATAATTTATACTAGAATGGACATATTTGAAACTAAATTATTAATGTCGTTAGTCAAATCCACTGACGACCGGTGATTAACTGATTAAATGAAAATAAGACATTTTAATTTTATTACATAATTTACTATTAATTAGACATTTTATGCTGAATTTGGTTATTAGTAGTCCATGTGTTCAAATTACGATAAATGAATTTTCTGGTCAAGAAAACGTTTTTATTTTATGTGTGGCCTATGTTAGAGTGTGTGACAGATAGGGTATTATTGAGTGGAAAAACTATTGCACGCAACCGTTGCGTCATGTCATTCGTGCAACAAACCAATGGTGCGTTAGTCATGTGGAAAAATTCATAATAAAAAAATTAAATAATAAAAAAAAGATTTCCTATCGTAAATTTTCAAATTGGCTTGTTGTAATTATGACATGGCACAACCAATGCATGGGATAAACATTCGAGTGAGTGGTATACCGACAGACTTTTTCATGAAACCTCTGGTTTAGTAGCAGAGACGGATCACATTAGGTACAAGGGTTCATTGGACCCCCTGAAAATTAACCAAAAATTTTAGGCCAAACGCATATTTGGATCCCTGCACTTGTCGTTTTTTTTAATTTGGGTCCCTGCACTCAAAAACATCCATAGTAAATCCCTACACTATCAAAAATATCTATTTCAAGTCCCTATCGGTAAGCGAGTAAACGGAACGTAGATGACGTTAAAAACTAACAGATACAAAATGTGTAATTGAGTCCCCGCACTGTCATTATTTTCTAAACTGAGTCCCTACACTAAAAAATATCCAAATTGTGTCCCCACACTATAATTGTTTTGGAAATTGAGTCCCTACACTAAAAAATATATTCAAATTGGGTCCTTCTGTCATCAAATAATATTAATAATTTTTTTATTTCATTTTATTTTTAATATTTAGAATTTTTAATATTAAAATTGTCTCCGACTATTAACAATTTTTTAAAAATCTAATTTAAAATCTTAATTATTTTAAATTTATTAACTAATTGAATTAAAATAAATATTTTCAAATATACAATTAATTTTTAATTTTTAAAAAAATATTAAATATATTAAAAAAATTCCTCAAAACCTAATTTTTATTAGTTTCGAGAAGACAACCCTATTTTTATTAAATATAAAAGAAAAAGAACTCAAATCTATTATTTACATATAAAATACTTTTATGGCTAAAAAAAACAATAACCCTAATTTTCCTAAAATTAATCCATCCCTACACTCTGCCATCGTTGCTCCCGTTGTGCGGCCACTGTTATTCATCAGAGCCGTCACCGTTTGCGACATGATATGGTAATGGAGGAAGGAGACGTTAAAGATGATGTTGGAGCCGGCAAACGACGCTGGAGATGATGGTAGAGCCGGCAGACAAAGCTTCGGGCGATGGATTTGCTCGTGACGGTGGGTTTGCTTGAGACGATGGAGACGTTTGGCAGTGGTGGAGGCGGAAGACGGAGCTAGAGACGATAGGCATTGACTGATAAGATCAAGCGGTGGTGCAGAGTAGGCAGCAATGAAAGTGTAGGGTTTTTTTAATGAGAATAAAGTGAAAGTGTTTTTTTTATGTTTTTATTTATTTAATGTGTATATTAAAAAATATATTTTAATTTAATTTAATTAATAAAATTATAATTTGATATATTTTGAATAATAAAAATTTTTAATTAAAATTTATAGTGTAGGGACTCAATTAGCAAATAATCATAGTGTAAGGATCCAATTGGTAAAATTGTATAGTATACATATCACCAGTCTCAAAGAAAAGCGTTTGTGACTCACTCTCTAACAGAATAAGACGGAGGGACTTACTATGGTCATTTTTGATAGTGCGGGGATTTACTATGGATGTTTTTAAGTGCAGGGACCCAAATTAGAAAAGACGACAAGTGTAGGGACCCAAATATGCGTTTGGCCAAAATTTTATACCAAATATTAGCACAGAATTAGCATACATTTGGCAAAGATGAAAAGTTAAGCCTATAAAATCAACTTAATGATATTCTTCAGAAAGTAATAATTTTTTTGGGTCTGATTTATATAATCTCCAAAAAATATTGGCGGCTGGTAGAAAATTAAACTATTACCTTTTTGGTCTTTTCTTTCTAATATTATTTTATAAGTCAAAACAATATTATTAAAAGCATAATGTATTTTTTGTTCTTTTAATTATTTAACTTTTATAATTACATATATATTATTTTAATTAAAAAGATATATAAAAATAGAACAATAAATATATATTTTTATATTTTATTTATATGACATGATTTTTTTTAGATATAACATAAGTCTATTAAAATAATACAAATGTTAAAAACAATAGTTAATACAATGCTCAAAATCATATGATAACGTTAGGATTGATTTAATAATTTCATCTATCAATCAAGAATTATGACTTAATATAATAAGCTATCTTTTTAAAAAAAAAAAGATATTCACACAATTTGAAAGATCAAGTTTATATAGCTTATTTTTTATAAAAAAGTTTATATCAACATCGTCAGCATAAATTTCTTCAACGGACATATAAAATTTGGAAATGTAAATTCATTGCATCTTAATTTGATAAAAAAAAATTGGTTAGAGAATAGCAGAAAAAAATATGCACTATTTTATTTATATTATTATCTTTTTTTAAACGTAATGGAAAAAGATACAATATTTTTATTAAAAATAACTATAAAATTATTATGCAGCAATTATACAAGCTAAAAGATCAAATGAGAATATTATGATATACTTATATTAATTTATTAATTTTTATACATGAAATATTATTATTTTTTTATTTTTTTTTATTTAAAAATCTATATATATATTGTAATTTGGACCCCCTGATAAAAAAGTATGTATCCGTCACTGTTTAATAGTAGGATTAAAATTTCATTTCTACTCCGACTTAATTTTTAGAATTTAGTCTATTTTTAATATTTTGATAATTCAGATGTATCTTCTATTTAGTTTTAAATTGGCTTTATGATGAAAAAATCCAAAACATTATGAATTGTTGTAATTTTTTTGTTTAATTTTTATAATAATTGTCAAATTGTATTTTTTTGTTGTAATAATAACTAAATTTGTATTTTTTGTTGCAAGTTTGACCACCAATTTGATTACTATTGTAATAAAAAAATATAATGTGATTATTATTATAAAAATTGAAAGATTTTGTTTAAATTGTAACAAATTGTTAAAGTTCGTATTTTTTTCACTATTAGATCTTTTAAATTCACTACAAATCCTACATTTTTTTGATAATTAGTCCAGGCTAGAGCCTATCCTAATTTCTTAATAGATCTACTTGATTAAATGAAAATAAGAAATAATTTTAATGGAGATATGAAGTATAGAGATAATTAGACATTTTATGCTAAATTCGGTTATTCTAGAAACCATGCTGGAATAGTATGCAGATACATAGTATTCATATTAATGAATTTTCTGGTCAAAAAAATGCTATTTTAATATTCTTCAGGATAGATAAAAGACTAAAATATTAAAGTAAATGAGCTTCAGAGAGTGTCGGGAAACGTCAAACAACCAAGCAAGCACTGACGGATCTAAACATATACTTTTAAGAGGCCAACTTATGGAAAGATTGTTAGGTAGACTCAACTAACCTATTTTATTATGACACGTTATTAAAATAATAGTATTATCACAATTTTATTTATTATTTATTTACACTTTTGAATAGTAATTTAGAGCATCTCCAATGGTGCTTTTTATTTTAAAAAACATATTTAATAAAATAAAAAATATCTTTAATATAAAGAGTTATATATTTAAATTTACTCAAATAGACTCTCTAATATTAACTCTTTATTTTATTTTTATTTTTATAAATGATATTAAAAAATAGAAAATATTAATAATATTAATTTATTTATTCAGTTTTCAAATTTAAAAATACAAAATACTACATTTCAAATGAAAAATAACCAATTTGTTTTAAAATTTGAAAGTTTATCTATACTATATATAAAAGCACGAATGGGGGGGGGGACAGGCAAATTTACTGAATAATCCTTTTCAGTTTACTACTAAATAAAGGTTTTATAGTCATTGACTAATTAGTTATTTAATTAATCACTATTGTAATTAAAGTTCTAATTATAATAGTTAGCTAAATTATCTCCAATTTAGTGTTTAGTATGTAAAAAAATAACTAAATTTTTTCCAAATTAGTAGGAATGTCTATTTTTTAGTTTGATTATGAATAATCCTTTTCAGTTTACTACTAAATAAAAGTTTTATAGTCATTAATTAATTAATTATTTAATTAATTATTATTGTAATTAAAGTTCTAATTCCAAATTAGTAGGAATATCTATCTTTTAGTTTGATTAAAATACAAAATTATAATACTATATTTGGTCAATATATTATTATTTAAATTTCTATCTTATTATTTTAAAAAAATATTATTAATAAAATTAAGTTAATTATTTAATTATGGTTATTATAAAACCAAAAGGAGAATAAATTCAGTATGAAAAAAAAATTAATAACTAAATATATTATATTTACTGTTATAAAAATTCTTAACTAATTTAATATTAATTATAAATAAAAAAATTGATATAATTATAATAAAGTTATTAATATGTTCATTGACGAGTTACGCTACGAGCCACGTGCATAGCACGTAATGCGAAACTAGTCTTTTTAAAAATGAAGTGGAGAGTGAAAATGGCTCTCCACATGTAGAGAGCCATTTTCACTCTCTTGTTTAAATTTAAATTTTAGAGAGTGCATTGGACTTTAATTTATTGATAAAACTCTTTAGAGTTTGTTAATTTTAAAGAGGCCATTGGAGATGCTCTTACAATGGTGTCATTATTTTAATGACGTGTCATAATGTGATAGCTTTAGTCCATGAATGACGTGGTAGACTGAGTCTAACTAAAAATATCTCCAACTTATGACCTATATAAGATGACTGAAGATAAGAAAAACAAAAAATTTAAGAGCAAATTACTCTAAGGTATCTCATATTTGTTATAATTCACAGTTTGCTACCTCTTGTTTGAAAATCAAACGATTTGGTACCTTAGTTTTGATTTTGTAAACTGTAAAACTCTTCTATTAGTTCCGTTAATAATTTGAAATTTATTTTCAAACGAATAGTGCATGAGCACGAATAGTGCCACGCCTTTTTAATAAAATTCTTGATTTATCAAAAAAAAAAATTTAAAATATTTTATATTAAATATAGAATTTCATATATGAAACATACAGTTTTTAGCATATTTTTAAAATGAAAAACAATTGAATATAGTGTTAGCAACTTGTCACTACTTTATTTTGAGAGGAAAAATTGCTTTATTAGAAACTAAGCAATAGAAAGAAGCTCATTGACCGGATATGGAACCCTTCCGTCAAATAAGCAATCCTTACCGAAGAAGACGCCCGGCTTAGTTAAGGAGTGTGCTACTTGGTTACAATCTCTACTAACATGAATAACCAACGAGCTATAGCTCAAATGGTATAAGTGCTACATACAGTGTCAAGGTCGTGGGTTCAATTTCCCACAAGCGCTCCCCCACCCAAATTATATAAAAAAAAAACATGAATAAACAAAACATCTCTACCATAACAACTAGCTAAACAGTCTTCAATGGGAAGTTAGATATGATCAATGGCATTCTTTGAATTCAATAGGAAGTTGGATATGATCAACGATTAAATATAGTGTTCGTAACTTGTCACTATTATATACATATTTTGATATACTATTAACTTAAAAATAATACTAAACAATTAAAAAAGAAAAAAAAAATAAAACTATCATTATATATAAATAGAATAGGAAACTAATATCTAAATTAAGATAGAAAACAAATAATCATGTCAGTATGTGTGTACAGATAGTGGGTATAGAAGAGACCCCGAATTAGACCAAATTTGAACTCAAACTCGAGTATGTTATACAAATTTAAATTAAATAGGTTTAGATTTTTAAACTAGGGCTCGAACGATATTTGAACTACCCGAGCTCCAGCTTGACTTGAGCCCAATAAAAAAATATTAAAAGTTATCACATTTGATTTAAATTATTTTACTATATAGATATAAAATTTAATCAATTAAAATTATATACAATAAAAATAAAATATTATTTAATATGTTTAAGAAGTTATTTTTAGCTTGCGCCTTTATTTAATTGATATTCGTGTTGTTCGAGCTCGACTCAAATTTTTGAGTATATTTGAAATTTTTTTAAATCAATCTCGAGTAAATTATGAATAATCTAACACGTTTAAATTCATAATACAATTACAAAAGAGTTAAAGCTAAAATTAAAATTAGACTCATAAATATAAACAAATATTTTTTAATTTTAAGGGGCCACGGCCCCCTCTAGTCTTTAAGAGGGTCCACCCCTGCAGTCAAGGGTGGCGACTAATGCAACATTCAGAATAATTGATTTCGGGGGTTTTCAATATCGTTTTTTTAGGCAAAGCATAAAAAAACTCATAGTTTTTCAAAAAAGACAAATCAACCCTTAAATGTTTTTGGGCACAAATAAACCCTCGTGATTTCTATATTGAACAAATATACTCTTTAAAATTTAAATCGAACGAATAAACTCTTCCATCAAATATGACAATTAACGAAATTACATCTATTAGAAAAGAAGTTCAAAATGACCTTCATATTTCCATTATTTTTAAATTATTCTTTTAGGTATTTTTTTATTAAAAAAAATAAAATTGGAACCCAATCGACACTTTTTTCTTAATTAAACCTTTTTTGTAAAAAAACAAAACAACTAGGACGAACCCAGCTCTCAGACGAGCCCGGTGTTCTTAAAACAGACGAAGTGGTTAAACTTGATTGCTACACAATACAGTCTCAAACATATAAATCCACCACTGCATATGGGGTTCAATCGATTGCTACACAATACGGTCTCAATCAAAAATTGGCTATATTATCCTGAAAACGACGTTGCTGATAGTTTGTCTTGCACCGCAAGGCAGAAAGCGACCTCGTTCGCGACTCAAGAAATTAATTTAAACCGTATTTTCTTTTTTATTTGTTTATCCGAATCAACATCCATGATATTGGAACAAGAACAATAATCAGATATATATTTTATTTTTCTTTATATCAGTACATGAACGAATTGTAATTATGCAAAAGCGCCGTCTAATAAATTCACATCTTTGGCAGAGTTGCAGCTCCATCAACAAGAAGATTCATTCCACTGATAAATTTAGAGTCATCACTAGCGAAGAACAATGCCGCTTCTGCAATATCATCAGCATCTAACTTTACCTCTTTCAGACATGACATACTCGAACCTAATTCCTCAAGTTCCTTAGTGTTCATACCCAAATCTGCAGCTGCCATTGGAGTCGGTACAAGAGCAGGCGAAATACAATTACTTCTTATACCGTACTTTCCCAATTCGACCGCTAAGTTCTTCGTTAGCCCGACTACGGCACATTTCGACGCCATGTAAGCGTACGGTGTTCCAGCTAATACTGATGCGCCGCTCGCTGTGAAGAGGATACACCCTTTCTTTTGCGGAATCATTACTCTTGACGCGTGTTTGGCGCCCAAGAATCCGCCGTAAACATTTATGTCCATCACTTGTCGAAACCTTTCGTGTTCGATTGCTGCTATTTCGTAGTCCCGACTGCCGATTCCTGCATTGTTGAACATTATGTCGAGCTTTCCGTGTAGTGAAACAGCTGTGTTGACCGCGTTTTCGATATCTTTTTCGTTCGAAACGTCGCAGTTGACGTAAGTAACTGGTTGCTTGAACTCTGACTGTATTTGTGAGGCTACAGATTGACCTAATTCAGAATTGACATCTACAATCACAACCTTAGCACCGTGCTTGGCAAATAGTCTTGCAGTGCTTTGGCCGATGCCTGAAGCTCCTCCTGTTATTATGGCTACCTTTCCTTCTAGCCTGCAAACATTTGAAATTTATTGCAGTTATCAAACTAGAACAAGATTATATATTTATGAGGGGCTAACTACATTAGGGTTTAAATTATTTTAAATAAGATATTGCAATTCAATTCATTTCTTCATGGTCATCAAACTTTTAGTTTTATTTTAAAAGGATATTTTCTATCTAATTTTGATGACGTGGCCACCCGAATTAAAACATTGACATATTAATCATCTCAATGATCCACTTATATGCCACATAAGTTACTACTCTTTTACTTAAATTAAAATAAAAAAGTTGACAATGTCTACTGAGGTGATAAATATTTTTAAATTTAGATGGTCAAATAAGAAAAAGAAGATCGGAAAAACCTCTGTAAAACAAAAATCAAATTAAGTTTGGTGGCTTTAAAAGTTAAAATAAAATTCAGTATTATTTTTAAAATAATCTAAAAATTCAGCTACCGAGAAAATATTTGACCTAATTATGAGTTTCTAATCATGTATCGAAATACAAATGAAACAACAAAACATAAAAGCCGAAAATTCGGGGCAACATTAGCATAGAATTAGGCTTTGCCACTTCTTGTGGCTTTAATATATATATTATTCAACAACAAAAAATATATCAGAAAATATATCAACAAAATCGAATGAGTTGTTATTACCTCTTAGCAACTGGAGTTTGCAATGAAGAGCCATCCATCTTCTTGTTCTGGGGTTTCGATTCAGTTAGCTTAAGAAAAAATGATTTAAGGTAATTGATATGCGAGGTAGTAGAGACGTATTTGACGTAATTTATAATAAAAAAATATATTTAAAACTAGATTATTAATGTCGCCAGTCAAATCTAGGGACGACAGTGATTGACTGATTAGATAAAAATAAGATAATTTGTTACAAAACTTACTATTAATTAGGGAGTTTATCCTAAATTTGGTTAGTTTAGAGAAGATGTTGAGATACTCGGCAAGATATATGGTACACTTTTCACTGTGTTAATATTAATGAATTTTCCTGTCCACAATCTTTCATCATCTTCAGGAAATAAACATTCTTTTAGTCTTGGATTAACCATAAAATTACCTCAAAAATTTATTTAAGTAGTCGTATTTCCATGAATTTGTACAGAATTAATATAATATATTTAAAATAATTTTATTTTCAAATTGCGATTTTATATTTCTTAAAAAAGAAATTTAATATAGATTATGAAATATAATACAGAATTCAAGTTCGTGTATTAATTTGCAATTTACCCTAAAAAATATGAAATATAATATAGAATTTCACGCTTAACGATACGATGATATGGCATTATTCTAAAACCGGACACTACTCTGTGAAGTCTGCGTATTTTTTGGCCATAGATGAAAACATAATGGCTAGATCCTCTGATAAATGAGCTGCGAGATTCTCAACGAGCTAGAGTGGGGTTTGGAAGCTAAAAGTTCAGCCGAAGATTAAGCACTTTGTTTGACGGTTGCTGAAAAAGAGTTTGCTAATTAAAGCTTCGCTCTTGCATATAACAAAATTGGGAGATGGATTGTTATAACCGTAACCTAATCTTGTTTAGAACTCATTAAGTAATCTCATTTAAAACTCATTATACATTACATATCATATCTAATTATCATTACATCAAGGATTAAGATTGATGGAATTGGATTGGTTTAATTGAACAATACAAATGACTTGAGGATTAAAAGATATAATGAACATATCATTAAGGGTTTAAGAGGACTTTATTTTGATGTTTATCTGGCAAATATAAAATGTCAAGATTACCCTTAAGGCATTCTTAAGTGTTCAGGCTATAAACTTATTCTATTTTGGTAATTTCACAAAGTAGGATAAATACATGAGATGAAGAGGGAGCAAAATGAAATTCTCTCATTCAAATTGAAAACAAACCGTAAAACTTCATGTTCTCTAAGTTAAGGTCTAGTAAGGGATTCAAGAGCAATTGTTAAGTACTTACATCTAATTAGCTTGTTTAATTGTGATTTACCTATGTTATACTATGTTCTGTTTTGAGTGCTGGAATTTATTGCTTAGTGCGAGATAAATATTGTACGTTTTATAACTCCAAATGGAGTTCCATTTGTTGGTATTGAAACTTAAAAATGTTATCTACAACTTTCTAAGTAATCCAATCTCTAAAGTATTCATTTTGGTCAGAATATTAATTTGGTAAATATGTCCAGACAGTCTGTAATATATTTAGAAGAATTGATCTAATTTTGGGTACAAACCTTCAATTTATGCATGACCTTTTGATTATAATTCTAGACTCATAAGCATATAATTTTGTCAATGGATTTGATCTAATTGTTTATAAATTGAGCTCAATATCATGTTTAGACATGACATGTGTTCTACCTTAGAAGGCGAAATTGATACTTTGTATAGTATCATGTATTTTCATATAGAATTGAGCCAAAATAGATTGTTTAATGGGTATTTAGTGTATTAGATAAGTATTAGAGGAAGTATATATTAAGTGGATACTTATTTATAGTCCATATTTACATCATTTAAGTGCGGATAAAGGAAATAAATGTGGCGGTGCGAATTAGGAAAACGATGAATCGGTAGCTTGTATTTTGGACGCATTTTGGTGAGTAGATATACAAGCCCTTGAAACTGAAGTTGATATATTATTTTGATACTATATAAATTGACGATTAATGTGTTTAAACATGATTTCATTGGCTGTTTTAAGATGCACATAAGGTGCTCGACAAAATGTCTAGTTAAACGTTTCAAATCTTATTTTATACAATGTTGTTTAAAATAAACGGAGTGGGAATTTGAATCAAAATGAGTGTTTGATTTTGGAAAAATATTATGCTATTTATATACCGATTGAATGATTATGAAATAATTTATGTCTTTTGGCAAGTTTGGTAGTCATTTGTTTTGATAAATGGCTTGTGAAATCATTAGATTTGCGAATGTTTTGAGATTGGTTTTGTTGCCAAATTTTGATTGAGTTTTGATCACATGATTTGAGATTTATAATTGTTATATGCTTACTCTGTAATGATATATGTGATAGGTGCTGAGTTTGTGATATGCACCTGGTTATGTGTTGAGATTGTTATATGCACATGGGATATATTATTTGTGTGTGCCTATTGCCATTTTGACAAATGGCACTTAATTGATGGTCGGTGAAGGAAAAAGGGTCATGCCGTGTTAATGGAGAGAAAAAGTTAGCCATCAAGTGTGCCTAAAAATGTTTGGTTAAGCTGTAAGCCAGTGTTGTGTTCCTGATTACAGACCTAGAGTTCGGTGGATTGTTATAGGAATGGATATCACGATGTGATTTGATTATGATATTTATTTGATTATGAGCTTTAAAGGTGTATTATGTTTCGGTTGAGTATATTGAATATGATTTTCTTTGTGCTTTTGAATTTTTTTAAAGGATTATAAAAGCTGAATAGTTTTAATATTTGAAACATGTATTTTAAACTGAAAGGAATTACGTTTTGTGCTTGTTTTATTTATTCACTGAGTTTTTCTCACTACTTTTCAAATCAATTTCCTTTCAGTACGAAAATGATAGCATAGCAGGGAGTTGTTAATGTGTCATTTTGAAGTGTTAGAGTTCAAGGATAGTAAGGTTTGCCACTGATACACAAAATCGCAAGTGTACGATATCGATAAATCAAGTAATATAATGATAAGTAAAAGTCGAACCCAAGAGGAATTGAATCTAGTACCAAAATAGTTAACTAATTATTATTTGAACTAACGAATTTGATTGATTTGATTTTTAATTAATTAAACTAAAACTGAAAATAAAATAAGGAAATACGATGATAAAAAGCAAACCTAGAATATTGTTTTCATATGGGAAATCCTTCAAATCTTTATTCTAATCTCTATCAATCCTAACTTTAATTATTCTTTGCAATGGCGGATAGATCTAACCTCGTTAACCCCCTATTTCGTAGACGATGTTAACCTATCGTTTATAATCCGATTACCCCGAATCGTCCTTACTGTCACGGCTTAGAGGACAATAGAAAATAACCCGACAATCATAAAAAAAGCATTAAGAAAAGTTATCCACACATGCCACGCAACGCAAACATAGTGGACGGACTCATGTTTTATAATTACGTTCTTATTATCTTTTCCAACCAACTTGCTTTAATGACGTTTACTCACAAATCGATTTTCAATCATGTAATTGGTGATCAAATAATTACAAGCATTAATCCCAATAATAAGAATTGCAAGAACAAAGAAAGATAGAATATTAAATTTCAGATTTGAACTAAACCCATACTACTCACAATATCCTAGATTTAAAAGATTTAGCTAGACATAATTGAAGAAATCAATAACTCAAAAGTAATGAACATAATTAAATAATATGAAAGAAAATACTTGAATTAAAAACCTGGAATTATTCGGAACACAAGTCTTCGAATCAAAGTTTCGAAGAATTAAGACTTGAAAATAAACTAAGGACTAAAAGAAAATTAACCTAAGATAAATTGTTTGTAGAATAGAAAATAATGAAAAAACTAGATAGAATACATGATCTTGAGATGTCTTTATATAGTAGAAGAGTCCTTGATGTGTTACAAGAGTTGTAGTTGAAATCGGATCCAAATCCGCGTTGAAAAAGGATTTTCACGTTTTTAGGTTCGTAGGTAATCCGGGCCAGTTCCTCAATAGTGCCTGGTTCCTAGGAACTCGGCACTTTTGAGGAATTGGCCACAAAGGATTCGCAGAAAGTAATCCGGGCCAGTTCCTCAATAGTGCCTGGTTCCTAGGAACTAGACACTTTTGAGGAACTAGGCACTTTTTCCAGCTTTTTTCCAATTTGCTCCAAATTGCTACGCTTCACTCCATACGCATAAATCTACAAAATAAACACCTTTCCAAGCATAATATCCTAAAAAATATGCAATAATACTATATCAAATACTTGAAAAAACCCTATATAAAATATGCGTATCAGCCACATCTCCGCTAGAGTGTCGTTTACTATTTTGTATTATGTTTTTTATATTCAAATTATGTTTATATATCATTTAGTCTAACTATACTTGTAAAACTTTTGTATTACATATATATTATGTTTATATTGATATATGGTTTCAATTTGCAAACAGTTGTTCAAGCTTTTAATTCAAGCGTTGCAAGCTGAGATGGATAATAATAATATGATTTCTTCAACTGATTCAGATAGATGGGTAACTCTTTAGACAGACTTCTCTTTGGTCTCGAGACAGCTAGAATCCCTTTGGCGCCTGAAATCTAGGCTGAATTGGAATTTACACGAAGATAAGAACACAGACGTTTTTCATGTCCACTTTAGAAAAAACTTGATTTCTAAAATCAAGATTGACAATCATACCTTCTCTTCTATGGAGGATATTAAAGTACAACACTGAGTTTTTTTACAAAAAAAAAATTACAAACCAAAAATTTCATTAATCTTTTTCTCTTTATGCATTGGCTGTTAAGGCCCTTTAATCTACCCAAGTTGTTAGGCTAGTTCGATTGTTCTTTAAGGAAGAAATATTTAAGGCATTATTGTGTTTCGGTGAGAATAAGTCTCCGGGTCTATACGGTTCTAATTTTTTCTTTTTAACAAGAGGGCATGGAAGTTTATTAAGCAACACTTCCTTGATTTATTTTCTGAATTTTTCTAAACAGGTTCATTTCAACTTGGATTAAACACAGCTTTTTTGGTTCTAATTCCAAAGCTGAACAGAACTTCTGATATTAAGAATTTTTGCTCTGTTAGTCTGGTCAATGGATTCTCTCAAAAGTGTTGGCTAACAGATTATCTTATTCTCCCATTAATTATTTTTTAGAACCAATTTGGTTTTATTAAAGGCAAAAATATACATAATTGTGACATGATTTTTTCGGAATTAATTCACTCGATCAAAAGAGGGAAAAATCAAATTTTTCTGATTAAACTTGACTTTAAAAATACATTTGACTTTTTTATCATGGGATTTCATTTTGAAGATGTTATCTAAGATGGATTGTGATCAAGTTTGGATTAAGTGGATGTCATCTTTTTTTGATTCACCTCAGTTGCCAGTTCTTATTACTGGTAGCCCCTAAAAAACTTTATCATGGGTAGAGGCGTTAGAAAAGGTAATCCTCTTTCTTTAGTGCTATTTGTTATGGCAGTTGATGGTTTAAAGGAATTTTTTTTCAAGGCAACCAATTTGGATTTGATTGATGGAATTCATGTTGATGGTTATTCTGAACAGGTCTCTATCCTATAATTTGCATATGACACTGTATTCTATGTTCCAAATGATCTTGATATGATATGGAATTTATTGTGCATTCTTCATTGCTTTGAACTGATTTCAAGCTTGGAAATTAACTTTCATGAATCTTCTATTGTTGGTTTAAATGTAGATAATGCCTCATTGATTGCAGCTTCGAGTATGCTTAGATGTAAAATTGAAATCATGCATATTGTGTACTTGGGTTTGTCTTTGCCATGAACTTAAGTGGCAATTTTCCCTTTCAACTTGTAAGTAATAGGCAATTATCACATAAATTAACTTTGGGGGCAAATTAATCACAAATTTATTAATTATGGGCAATTAATCCCATTTTGGCAATTTGTCCCCTCAACTTGTAAGCTAATTGTTCCCTAAATTGACAATTTGCCCCTTCAACCCGTAAGCTTATTTTCACAAATGGGGTTAATTGTCCATAACTATCAAGTTCGTGACTAATTTGCCCATAAAGTTAATGTATGTGTTAATGCCCATTGCTAACAAGTTGAGGGGGAAAATTGTCACTTTAACACTTTGCCATGAAAATCGGTTAGGGATAATCTCTGGGATCCAATTGTTAACAATTTTCTTCTCAACTGGCAGCTTGGAAAGAAAATTTTCTCTCTCTTGTAGGGAGACTCGATCTGATTAAGTTTGTTCTAAGTAGTCTCCCGGTTTACTATCTTTGTTCTTTTTAGATTCTGCAGTCAGTGGTTACCACTCTTGAGCGTTTTATGAGGAGATTTCTTTGGAATGGGTTTGGAAATAATATGGGTTTCAGCAAGGTTTCATGGTTTGATGTGTGTTTACCGCTTATTCATAGTGGTTTAAATATTACTCCACTTCGTATTAGGAATTAATCTATTCTGTTGAAGTGGATTTGGAAGTTAAGAACGGATAACAAAGTCACCTTTTGGTTTTCGTTGGTCTCAAACTGCTCTGGAATCTCGGATTGGAATGTTATCGAATTAGTAAATACGGCTAAACATTCTCACCTTTGGCGTGGCGTTCATCCGGCTTACGTTAAAAATTTGCAAGTTTGAGATAAATTTAAATTTGGTATGAATGTAAAACTGGGTAATGGTGAAAATATAGGTTTTTGGAATGATGTTTGGTTAGGCAATCAACCATTATCTTCAAGTCTTCCAATACTTTTTGGCTTAACAGTGAATAGGATAACTATTGTTTCTAATTTTATGGTAACTAGCTTCGCTCCTTCCATCTTATATGGAACTGATGACTCCGACTTGGTGATCATGGCTGGTGTTTTCCCTCCAAGATGAACCGCAATAGTGTCTGCCTTCAACTATAAAGGACTATGAGTTCTTTTTGAACAAGAAAGATTGTTTTACTTCAGCTGCTATGACCAAACTATTACATCCTGAATCTGACCGAGCTGCTGCTACATGTTTTTATTTCTTTTTGAAGTTCAAGCTACCTCCTCTCATTCACTTATTCTTATGGTTGTTGGCTAGAGATAAAATATCTTTTAATACTGCTCTTATGCATAGAGGTATTCTTTCTTCCGAAAACTCTGGATGCTCTCTTTGTTCTGGTGATGAAAACAACTTTCATATTATTATTCACTGTCGTTTTTCTTAGCTTGCTTGTAATATGTTGGTTCTAATGTGTAATATTCATTAGGTGATGCCATTTCTTTGCTTGAGTTATTTTACAATTGGAATACTCTTTCTTTTAAGAAATATCGAGATTTATGGCGGACAATTTGATTGTATTATAATTGGGAGTAGTGAAAAGCAATAAATAAAAGGGTCTTCAACAACATGTTCATTGAAATTGATTCGGTGGTGTTCATTGCGGTTTGGAAGACAGTAGAGTATTCCATAAATAATGTATATCACGGTTTTGGTTATTCTATAAATAATGTATATCTTAATTTTTATTTATAAATTGGCCTAATGTCTTAAAAAAATCTCGACCTTTTAGCCCCTTTTCAATCATACCCTGACGTTGAAAATATGTCAATTTTACCCTATTTTGCATTTTTGTGTTTCAATTGTACCCTGAAAAACTAAATTAACGTATTTTGCGTTTGGAAATTTGTTTAAAACATTCTCCATGTCTCGCATATATTAATTGTATATTTTTAAAATTTATTTAAATTTAGTTAAATTAATTAAGAATTTAAATTAGTGTTAATTTGATTATGGTTTTTAGTTAGTTTTTTAAAATAAAGGACTTATTTGTACTTTTTTGAATAAAAAAGAATTTAATTTCATGTTTAGACTTAATTAATTGAATGATTTCATCATTTAAGTAAAAAAAATGAACAAAAATTAAAATATTGGGTTACAATTGAAAACGGAAAATTCAAAAGTGGGTAAAATTGATAAATTTTCAACGTCGGGGTGGAATTGAAAAAAAAATTAAAGGTGAGGGGTTTTTGAGTGATTAGACCTTGTAAATTTGAATAACGTTTTTTGTCTTTTTGAAAGTTTTTGCCAACCACGGCAATAAACTATTATTTTTATTTATTTGTCTAATTATAAACACTTATTCATTATTTGAATATGAACCATCATTTATGTCTTTATTGATTATAATGAATGCATTGAAAAAATAAAAAATATAAAAATATAAAAATATTATTATAAGAAAATTTAGTTTATTATTATAAATTAAATCTTTTAATATTTATCTTATTTTAAATTGTCTAGATCAAGAGTGTACTAGTAATTCGAAAATTTGGCCTAACAGAATTAAGAGTAATGCAATATAATTTTCCTTTTTAATCCACTTTTTTTAACCTACCTGACGTGCCAATGAACTATGATGCATTAAAAGTAGTTTTTTAATTTGGGGCTTGGTGATAAATTAAATGCTGTCATATAAAAAGGGACAATAAAAATAATACAAAATGATAGGTTAAATAGCATTTTCTAAAATTAATATGGGTGACTGATGAATAGTTACTCTACGTACAACTTTTATTATTTGTCATAGACATTGATGACAACACCAACTAACAATATATACACATGATTTACTTAAATGAATTGTGGAAGTAAGGGTGGCCACTGTTCATAAACCGTCGATGGTTCCGGTTTGAAATTGTCGGATTACGGTTCAAGAAACACTTAAACTGGCAGGGAACCGTCTAAGTTCGTAACCAGCTTATTCCGGTTTACAATTCTGATTTTGACCGTTTATTTTTTTAAAAAAAATACCTTATAAAAATTAAATTTAAATATTTAAAATTAAATTTAAATTTAAATAAAACTTAATATAAATATAATTGTACTTAAAATTTAAAAAGAATCTGTTTATTTTACAATAAATTTTGATAATTTGTTATTTATGTATAATAAATATAGTTATATATTGCTATAAAAATAAAATAAAAATTTTAGGTAGTATTTAAAAGAAATACCAAATTAAAGTATATCAGAAATAAATAAATAATAATTTAAATATTTATAATTGTATGTATTATAAATAAATACAGTTTGTCGGTTCCGGTTATAAAAGAATATTAGACCTGCTTAAATCCAGCCTATTTTCGATTCCGAACCGGTTTAGACACGGTTCGTATTTGACCGATTTTGAGCCAAATTTGACCACACCAATTCCGGACTGGTTCATGGTTCCACATGGCCACTACTATATATGTGGTGGGAGCCAAAATAAGATGACATGCATTTATTTACGCTCTGTTCTGTCATTTTCTATTTTATGCTACTAGGTGGCATTTATTTCTTTTAAAACATTACTCTTTTTGTTTTAAAATAGAGTGACGATATTTCCAGAGCAAGATTTAATCGGGCCAGAATAATTTTTAAAATTTAAATATTATTATTCTTTTATCATTAGTTAATTATCTCTTTTTTTGTTTAATATTTTTATTCCTTAAATTAGCTTGGTTTCTTTTGAGAAATAATCAATACAATAAATTAACATGTTATTTTTTTAATTAGCATATATAATACAAAAGCAATAAGTGACATTGTCGTAGTTCATTGTATTTAATTAATATTTTAAAGTTAATATATTTATCTTTATTTTTATATTATGCTCATATTATATATTAAGGTTAGTTCACTTTTTTAAATAATAATAACAAATGCTAGATTTTAAAATAAAGATTGTATACAAAACTAATTCTTAAAAATTATAATTTGTTAAAAGTAAATAAATACTGAAAAAGAAATAGATTAGATGGAAAAGGTATTATTTTTCTGCAGTCGAATTAATTTGATCTTTAAATATATTGGTCCAATAATAAATTTATTGTCGGCCTCCAAAATTTAGAATCCGTGACTCAGGAAGACTTGCCCCCTTCTTTGGAAATTTATGAAATATGGAACGAAGAATAAGATCATCTCCTACCCATATAAAATATATATTTTGTTTTAACTCCAGCTCATATTTATTCCTCTTAATGTTTATGAATAATAATAAACAATTTATTCAAAATCATTGATAAATATCTTTTTAGTTTTCAATTATAGTTTGTATTGTTAAATTTAAATATTTTATTTAATTAAATTACTTATTATACTGATAACAATTTAGTCTAAAATATATATATTTTAATCAAAAAAATTTATTATTAAATATGTAATAAATATAATGTAATATTATTAACGGAATGGAATGTGAGGTCCCAAATTATTTGAAAATGAAGTACCAAGTCGTCAACATAATTGAAGTTGAGGTACCAAATCGTTAATATAATTAAAAGTGAGCTACTAAAGCATTTGAAAGTTAATAACGAAATTAATAGAAGCTCCTAATTGTTGGCGAAATCAAAACTGAGATACCAAATCGTTTGATTTTAAATATAAGAAGTATCAAACTATGAATTACAACAAATATGAGGGGTTTTAAAGTAATTTACTCATTAACTAATTATTATTATTATTTTAATTAACAACGAGGGAAAGCATACCATACATCCGTGACTCGTGAAAGACTTATTGGATCCATATCTATATCTGTTTGATTAGGCTAATAATCACCTATCCCTCTCGACCTTCACCCTAAACTTCACTAAACTTCCTATATTTTCAAAAACTTCACTAAATCCTCCGAATTTTATGACAACGCTCATTCATGATACTAATGGACGAAATTACCCCTACAAAAAAAATTGGCGGCAGAGCAAAAAAAAAATTTGACGACGCCACATCATCATAAATTTAAAAATATTTTAAACCCAAAACACCCTTAATTTAACCATACCAAAATTAAACTAAACTTTATCTAATCAAACCATAACCTAACCACACAAAATTTAATCAAACCATCAGGCCATCAACCATCGTTCGCCGCCCGTCGCCGGTGGTCATCTCCGGCAACCATATTTGAGAAATTATGTTCTCAAGAATTACAGATATGAATCTGTTCTTCAACTTGAAGAACAAATGTGATATGTTTTTGAAGAACAGATATGACATCTCTTCTTAAAGAACATATGAGATCTGTTTTTAGAATAGATTTCAGTCTTCTCAGACAAACTATGAAGACGCTCAGTTCATCTGAGAAGATTCGTTCGTCTTCTCAGTTTGTTTGAGAAGACGGATTGAGAAGACGAGCTGAGGTGGTGACCGGACCGGAGGTGGTGGCTGAATCGATGGCGGTTGGGTGGATGGTTTGCTAAAATTTTGTTTGGTTAAATTTTGGTTTGTTTGGATTGAATGTGGTTGAGTTTAGGTTTGATTAGATTATTTCAGGGGTCTTTTGGGTTTTTCAATTTTTTTCAAATTTTTTATGACATGTCAGGTGACGTGGCGCCGCCAGCCGTCAATTTTTTTTAAAAGTAGTTTTTGTCAAAAATATCGCGAATAAGCACTGCCATAAAATTCGGGGGTTTAGTGAAGATTTTGAAAGTATAGGAGGTTTAACGAAGTTTAGGGTAAAAGTGAAGGAGGATGGATGATTATTAGCCGTTTGATTAATATAACTTGGTTTGAATTTACTGGATTTGACAGTTTTTTCATTATTAGTTTTTCTTTCATTTTTCTACTCTAAATTCAATATTTTTTACTCATTCCAAATTGAAGGATTGACCAACACAACTTTTAAGACGCAAATTTCTTATATTCCTGATCAAATTATTTTAGTGAAGGCAAAGGTATATATTTCTTTATAGAGATTGTGTGGAACTGTGTAATTTTTTTTAATTCAATATTTTAATAATATATTATAATTTATTTAATTTACAATTCTATTTTAAAATATATTTCATTACATAATGTATGTATTACTCATAGAATTGCACATATAATTATAAATATATTAAAAATTTAGCTAATTAAATTTCAATTGAACCTCCAATCTTTCATTTTCTATCCTCGCCTGTCCAATGGCCGAATCAGATCTGATAGCCCTACAAATATGTATGAGATCTCAAAACAACTCTCCAAATATAGAGAGAAAATAGATGAAAATGATGGATTTACAAATATAACCGCATCACTATATTATTTTAATACAAAATAAAAATATGATAGTATTTTTACTATAATTTTTAAAAATTATTCCTCTCATATTCAATGCTTGTCCAAATAAAGGGAAAATACACCTTTTGTTTTTTATTTTCCCTCCCATTTTCTCTCCTCATATTTTCTTTCCTCACTAAAAATATTTACACCTTTTTTAAAAATTAGTCTTCTAATGGTGGCACACGACAATTGAATACAGGTACTAAACTTTAAACAAAAGTCCGCAGAAAATAAGAAGGCGGAGATATTTTAGGAGTTGAGTTGGGAATTACATTTAACTCCCTTAAACTTTGTAAAATGTCTGTATTGACTCATAACTCTGCATTACAAAGTTATTTTAACTCTCTTAAACAGAGAGACAAGTATTTTTAAAAAATAATTTTAATCAAATTAATTAATAATGCATAAAACTTATGATAGTAGCGTCTATTAAAAATTAATATAGCTGTAAAGAAAACTATTTATATAAATATATCATAATTTCCTATGTCCAACAAACAATATACTTCATAAAATGACATTGTGAACATCCTAAAAGATTGAAAATTCATAATAAAATATCTTGTTGGAATTTCTAACACAATATATTGACAATGGTAGATATTGTTGCTGATTTTTTTTTTTATTTATTCTCAATAGTAACACATACTTATTTAGTACAAATAAAATACTAACTATTCACAAATATTCTATTTTTTTATAATTTTTCATTTTATATAGAAAATATTTAACATCATTAGTTTTATCTTATTTTTTAATTTTCACTTTCAATTTTAAAAAAATGGAATGTTTTCACTATAAAAAAATTTAAATATGTCCTTTATATTTAATACGTAATCTAAATAAGCACTTAATGTTTTAAACATACTAAAAAAATCACGTATTAAACATGAAGGATATATTTAAACTTTTATTTAAATAGAAAAATTCCAATTAAAAATAGATAATTGAAATTAAAAATAGAATAAAATTTTCAATTTAAATGTTTGTAAATATAAATAAAAAATTAAAATAATATGATATTCTCGAATGGTTAATCCATAGAAAAAATATTCATTCAGTAAGTGTACTAATTCGACTAGTCTTTCGTTTAATAAACGAATAAAGGGTCAACACACCCCCTGAACTTATGACATAGGGTTATTTAATTCAGTTTTTACTTGTTTGAGCAACTAATCCTAAAATTTTTCATTTTTGGGTCAGATAATCCCATAATTTAAATTTTTATTGTAAAAAATAAGTTTAGGATAATTTTATCGCAACAATTAGGAAAATTTTTAATTTCTATTTTACATTTTCCACCTCCGATATGTATTTTGCACGTTTTTAAAATACAATTATGTGGTTATCTGACTCAAAAATAAAGAGTTTTGGGGTTAGTTGTTCAAATAAGTAAAAACTGAATTAAATAATTTTGTGTTATAAATTCAGAAGGTGCGTTGATTCTTTATTCTTTATTAACTACAGCTCTTGCTTTGAACATCTGGATGAGAATAATCGTAATAAATTATGATATAGGCTTAATGGCATAAAAAATCAGAAACTTTACCGTGTTTGGCAAATTTAACATAAACTTTCAATTTTGGCAAATTAATACACAAACTTTTGATTTTTTTATAATTTTAGCGCCGATCAATTTTCCTTCAAAAAAATAGAGAAAAATGTTGATGTGTACACAGAAATAATCACTTTTTCGGCGTCCACATCAGCATTTTTTTCACGGAAAACTGATCGCTGCTGTAAAAAATTAAAAGTTTTTGTATTAATTTGCCAAAATTAAAAGTTTATGTTAAATTTGCAAAACACGCTAAAGTTTGTAATTTTTTACGCTATTAAGCCTATGATATATTAGGTAATCGATCGTTATCCCATGGGTCGAGAATTCACGCTCGGCGGCCATTTCTAAATTTGGTCCTTTACTCTTTAGTCATCATCAGTACTTGTGACTAGTGAGTATAATTTGATGCAACTTGACTGCAGTCATTAGTATAATCGAAATATTAAGAAAATAGACAAAGAAAAAAATCAATAATCGAAGGAAAAAACAAAATGAAATAATTAAAAGGATTAATTATATATAAAATCACTATTTTTATACGAAATTTTTAAAATAATACGATCTTTAAAACGTGTCAATTCAAAACACCACCTTTTATTTTCTTTCAAAAATAACATCAGTAATTTTTAATGGCGTTTTGCTGACATGTCATGACACGTGTCACTCGTATTGGATGTACAAGTCAACGAAATTTTATCTAAAAATATACTCATGTTGTTTTTAAAAAGAAATGAAGGTAACACCCTGAATTGACATGTTTTAAAAATCGCATTTTTTAAAAATATTTCGTATAAAGATGATGATTTTATATATAATCAACCTGTTTCAAAAGAATAAAATATATAATTAACCCTAATTAAAAAGATAATCTTTTATCTATTTTTTAATTATAAAACTATTTCTTTTTTGAACTGTCTCATGATATACTCCTTTTCATTTTCAGTTATTATGCTCTAAATGTTTTTAGAATTCTAACAAAAAATTATTACTTTTATGGCTATTAACAATTATGAACTAGTGTTGATAATTTTAATATATTTTCTAATTCTAGCATATTACAATATATTACAATTAAAATAATTTTTTTAAAATAAAGTAGTATTATTAGAAAAGTATATAACATTAGTAATATTGTTAATTGATGTGCAAGTCAACAATAACTAAAATATTTCAATAATTATAAGACGGAAGGAGTACTTAATGAATAGGATAAAAGGACAATAAATGAGTCATGATTAGAGGAGCGGCTGTTCATTCTGTCTCTTAATTTTATCCTTTATATTACTTATAAAACTAATAACACTCACTAAAAAATTAATAAAATTAAGAAATATCTACCTTTATTGTTATCATCTTCCTGATGATCCCTTTTTTCTTACTTCATTATCTATTTCATTTTTTTTTTCTCATGGTATTTTAATTTGGGGCTTGGTGATAATTGTACTCTTTTTTTCATGTGAGGTACAACAATTTACTTTAAAGCTTAATTAATGCTTCCTCAAATATTACGCCACTATAACGATTGTCGCGCGTATGAGCAGTTCCCTCCCCTATCATTTCTTTTTATAAGGGTCTTTTTGGTACAAGTTAAAAATAGTTGCGGTGTATTTTGAAAATATATATTAAATTTGAGCAATTTTTGTTGTTAGTTTTTTCATAGAAGCACGGAAACTTCGACAAAGTTACGTGTCCCGTTTCGGAAACGTTTCGGAAACCAGAAACTCTCAAAAACTCTCGGAAACTCATAAGGAAACGTTTCGGGCCGATTCTGTTTCATGGATCGAAACCTTTGGGTTTCGATATCGAGGAAGATGAGGGAAGTACTCCCTTGGATTGGTTAATGATTTCTGATGATCCTGAAAAGGGTATTGGAAATTCTGACCCGAGAAGTCATATCAGTGTATTAATACAATAGTGTTTTCATCACGTTTGATGATGCAATGTGGAAACTGGCAGTGAGTCTTGTAGGAACATTTATATTATGTTGCTTCCTTTGGGTATGAGCTTCAGTCTAGTTGAAGTTAGTTGAATTCTTTTATACGAAAGAGTTTTAATGAAGTTATCAGATTGAGTTGTTATATAACATCGAATGTTGGTAAATTGCAAGTATGAAAATTGAGAAGTATTTCGAGGTTTTTAAGTACACATCTCACAGAGTGTAAAGTCTAACAAATGTTTTATTGAGAAAGGATTTCAAAGAGTGATTTGTTAAAATACTTGAAATATTTTCAACACGTAATTTTGCCCAGACATATCATGAACATGCATTTATAATATCACGAATAGGATTGCATTGAGCATTAAGTATGATCACTAAATAAAAGATAAATCAGTAATTGATACATGCATAATAGTACATGCATCACGTGCATATAAATGATTAGGGTTGGATGCAACTCTTTAGGGATGAGAGCCGTCATCACCCTGGCGCACAATTATATAAAATGGATTTCATCGATAAAGTGTTTTGAGAAAGATGTTTTGAAAGAAGCTCGCGAGTCACATTGTGATAAATTTATTTATAAAGATATTGGATTACAAATGATTTTGAAACTGTTACCGAAAGGTAGCCAGACAAATACTCTGTGATGATGGGGATGGATTTTGGACGATTACATTGTAATGGATCAGTCTGTATTGTTAGAATAATGTGTTTCATAGAAAGTGAAAATGAATTTGAGGTTGCAGAGAGATAGCTGTGCCGAGTGCGGTGCATGGTTAGATTCAGATTAGGAAGTTTTCGTGATGATTTCCGATTTGTGATTTAAGGATTTATGGATTAAGGATATTGGTTATGCTCGTGTGTGTGTGTGTACTCTATATTTTTCAAAATTTTTATCTTTTCAGAATTGATTTTATCCAAGTATTTTGGTATATATTGATATAAAGGTATTTTCATAAACAAAGAGATTGCATTGCAAATTTTACCCTTATGAGGAGAGGAATGAATTTTGTGAAATTTGACTCAAGGAATACTAAATTTTTTTTCGGTTAAACGATTTCTTCAAATTATATTTTTATTTGAAGGTAAGATTTAAAAGCGATTAAAATTTTCGATGTTTGAAACATCAATATGTATTTTAAATACGAAGAATTTTTTCCACGGTCTGATTATAATGAAAAAAGTATAAATTATTTTTAGTAAGTTTGATTTACAAATAACATTAATTTGTTAGTTGAAATGTTTCATGAATTTGCAAACGTATTTAAAAGTGAGGGAAAATTTCAGATTCAAAATGTGGATATTTTAAAAAAATTCAGGGATTTACGAAACCGATGGGTTTTTAATGGTAAAGTCATTTCAATTTTGAATACAAAAGGAAGTGTAAGACGTAGAGTCTTTTAAAGAGAAGTGTAAAATTTTGAAGATAAAATGTCTGCGTATCAAAAGATTTTATATTTGTGGGTCTAGTTTTGAGCATAACTAACAATCCGGTCAGAGTGATTTGGTCGTAATGATCTCTCGTTGTATATAAGGTTTAGTCAATTGATAGAATAATTTTAAAAATTTAAATTTGGGTAGGATATATGAGCTAGTTGATTCAAAAATCGATGATCGTGTTTGGTGAGTTTCGACAAAAATGTTGGTTGGTCGATACTATTAATTGAGGTTTTAATTGTTGAAATTCTAGATATCGTTTGGTTCGAATAATGAACCTTTTGTATGGAGTAATGATAAGTCTGTGGAGCATAGTTTAAATGTAAGTTAGATGATTAATTGCCTTAGGTTTCTACGAACTGTTATTTTGAATGAATGGAAGAAATCATTATGATTGAAGTTGTTTATTTACTATTCTGGAGATTCTATTATCATGTGATAAGTTCACGTTTTCTTTTAAATGACGATTTGAGTTTTGGTGTTTTATAATTCGCGAAGTTGATGGTATTATAGAGTGAGTATTAACCGTTTGATCGATTGTTTAATGTCGATCTTGTTATAAGTGGAAGAAAGTAGGTGTTATAGAAAACAAGATTTTATCAGCTTGTGTTTTTGGTTTCCTATTGAGACGTTAGAGTCTGGAATTGTAAGAATTATAGTTAAGCTTAGGGCTTGACCTTGCATTTTGACTTTGAGGATTTTATAATCGGTAAGATTCAAGCTGGTTTTGAAAGCCACTCCAGTATAGAGTAATTGTGACTCTCAGTTGAAATTAATTGTTTATTCACATTGCGTTGATCGAGTAATAGTGGAGCACCAAGTTGTTAGGATCGGAAATTTGTGCATATATATGATTTGTGACCGCTTATTGCGAATCAGTTTCAGAATCGTAGTACGGGGTTCGTTTTTCTTTATCCTAAGTGATTCAGTTGAGTTTTGTGTGGGAGAGTTGTATAACCTCGTTTGGTTTCACCTATAAATGTTGTTATTATTATTATTATTATTTTTTTGGAGAAGGTAGCATTATGGCTTTGTGACCTTTTAAGATTGTTCGATAAATGAAATTTGTCCACTAGTTAAGTAATGTTGAGTTCCGTTGCTCTTCAAACACCATGTTGTTTTATAAAATGAATTTCCGGATTTTAAACATTGGTTTATTTTGTGGTTCCCTTGGGTCGGGTTAGACTTGGGTCGTCCGACACGTGATTTAAGCCTGGAAGTCTTGGTTGACTCGGCTAAATACCATTTTGTTTCTTCTAAGTTGTTTTACAAAATGATTTGAAAAAGTTTCCAGATTATATTTTCAAATGGAACTCAATAGGGCTTAACTTGCTGGAAGGTGTCTGTTTGGTGATTACTTGGTTGAGAAATGTTCTTGAAAGACAGAGTTTGTTATGCAGAATTGTTATTATTGCTTTCCTTGATTACTTGGGTGTCATGTTTAAGTATTTTCACGTTTGTTACGTGTGTGTTTTGTTCGGGCAACATATAATTTATGATATATTTTACGTGGGTTGTTTTGTGTTAAATTCGAGGACGAATTTTATATAAGTTGGGGAGATTGTAATATCCCATATTTTTTCTTTATGGTTTCGTTGTGTTTCCGACTTAGTTTCAGATTATTAATGGTGGACTTAGTAAGTGTGAAATTTTAATTGAGGTTGGATTTGTATCTTGTATGTGTCACATGGGTCGTGTTAGTTTTCGATGGCGATTTGATTTGTATTCGGATTATAATCGATGTTGTGTTCGTGTGCCTTCTAAATCTGACATGTTTTGATAAAACATTCATATCGCCCAATTGAACCGTTGGATCAGGCTCATTTTTGGATATGTTGTGCACGACAAAAGGTTGACCGTTGGATAAAACTTTAAGACGTATTGGAGTAGTTTTCAAGTGTGCAAACGCACAACTAGTGTGCGAATGCACATCCTTGAATCAATTCTGCGCACATGTCTTTGTTTCCTTATTTCAGATTATTAAAACCCTATTCTTTTAATTAAAACCTAGCCAACTCTTACCCTTTTAAGCACTCTGAGATCATACTCTCTCCATCTACCTCTATCGCTTTTGGATTGGGTAAGTGTTACACATCTCTTTCGTTATACATTCATTCATTCATTCGATTTCGTTGCGAATCATAATTCTTTGATCTCTGGTTGTTTTGGCGTCATTGAATGGTTGTGTTCCTCATCATATCAGTAACCTTCAATTCTCAAAAACCCATGACGTGAAATCTTCAATTCGGTACGTTAAATTCCTACGTAGCGTTGTTCGTTTCCTTGTTTGAGCTGTGCGTTGCTGCCGTCCTTCCATGAGTGTTGCTGCCATGTTTCTTGTGTTGCTGATGTTATTCTCTTGTCTTAGCTTTTGAGCTTTGTACGTTGTTTGATTTGGATTTATTCATTACCGTTGTTTGGTATTCTCGAACGATGTTGTTTCAATCGAGTTTTGTTTCCGTTATGGCTAGTTATTTTCAAATAGTTCATCGTTTTTGTTGTCTTTGTATTTACTCATACCTTGTTTGATAAATGATATGAATTGCTGCTTTGTGCTAGGTCTTATATGGGTTATGAATTGTCATTTAAGTTTTTCCCTTTTGCCTAGTGTCGTGCATGGCATTTTAAGTATGAACTTGTAACTGTTCATATTCATAAAATTGTAATATTTCATTATAATGAGGTTATGTGAAACTAGGGTCTTTGCAATGTATTCAATTGGTCTTGGTATGTTAACTCTAGACTATCCTTTTCGGACATTGACGTTTTTAACTAAAGCTTCGTAATTATTTTGCTAAATGCAAACCGATTACATTATTTTAAATCTAAAAATAATATTTTGTTCGAATTATAATCTGAATCGTTTTAATCGAAAAGCTTTAGGTTTTGCATAACCTATATTCATATAATTACTTGGGCAATTATAGTAGATTTTAAATGTTAGCTTAATGTGTCAAATTGGCTAAAGTTATGTTTTAACTTTTAAAACGTTTTCTTAACTAATTTTAGTTAAGTATTTGTTTGTAGCTCGGGTTACTTGAACTTTAAACTTTTGAGTTCCTTTTTGAATTTGATTATTATTTTATCGAGGTTGTGTTTATAATTATAGATTATGGTTTATAATTTGGATAATATATTATTTTATCAAAGTTATTTTTGGAATTATAAACTTGGGTTAATATTTTGATAAAGATTTTGGGTTGGGTTAGACTTTGGTCGCCCAACAAGTGGGAAGAAGTTTGGTAGTTTTGATAACTAGGCTGACTCACTGATACGGATTTTAACTTGGATTATTATTTAATAAATATTTAAATAATATTTTCTGAAACAGATTTTAAAGCGAGAACTTAATAAGCTTGACTTATTATTGACTGTATAATTGTTTGAGTATTGCGTTTACTCTAATTGGCTTTACCTTAACTTGTTGATGGTGCTAGTCCTATGTGTTATCTAGTACTCCATAGAGTTAGGGTCCGTTTTTAATAATGATTTGTATTTGTTTAGACTCGTCGACTGTTCGTGCTTTTGAGGCGAACCGAGTTTAAGCTGCTTGCCAGGAGTTATCACGTGGATTACCAAGCAGTGAGTTTATATCGCTATTTACCGCTTTATTAAGTAAATTGTATTTTTGCATATATATATATATATATATATATATATATATATATATATATATATATATATATATATATATATAAAACAGATTTCGAACTGTTTTCGGCATTGTGGATCTGAATTGGAACGGCCTACTCGATGGGCATCATCGAGACTGCGTGCGCATCGGTATATGATCATATGGTATTGAGGTAGGTTTGAGATACGTCTCACCTTAGTGAGGGCGCCGGTGGAAGATACGTCTCCTGGGACTCACATGTTTATTTGAGTGACAGTCGGGGATCGGTTATGGAGATACGTATCACTGACACGACAGCTGGATTTAGATATTGTGGTTTAGGGTTTCAATACTTATCCATAATGATAAAATGCTTTATAAATATTTTAAAAGTGTTTAAAGTTTCTCACTTAATAAATGTAAATAGTTGTATGAACTGATCTCAGTATATCTGACCCCGTTGTTTTTCCAATTTTTTCCAGGGTTATGATTTAAAGCGAGTCAGCTGGTCTCCGATTCTTTATTTCCTCGGAGGCCTTATTTTATTTTATTAAAGTTATTAAACTGAATTTATTCTTAGACTGCAGTAGTAATTAGAAGTCTTATCTGTCTAATACTTGTTATCAAGATTTATTCAAATGATTTATATGTTGTTGTAGCATTCATTTATTAACTTGGGCTAATAAGTATATTATGCCATTGAAGACTCGGAATTGCCCGAGCACCTATTACATAAAATGTTAAATATTATGAACTCCTAGAATTAGGCTGAAGTCTCGGTTGCCACCGAGCATTGGTTTTCTTGCAGGTTTATGTGTGTATTGGTTATCCGCAAGGCTAGCTACGGGTTTTGGTACAACCATACCCATACCCTAACGCCGGTCACGATTCATGAAAATGGGTCGTGACAATTAACCTAAACATTAGCTATCTGAAAAGGATATTTGAACAACAGGTTGATCCCTTGAAGTTAGTTTTTGGGGTATCGGTTTTAGAAAATTGCATGAATTCAGTCTTCCTCTTCTCACCAAAAAAGGTTGGCGAATTACTATTCATCCAAACTCTCTTGTTGCCCATTTACTGAAAGCTCGTTATTTTCATACATCTAGTTTTTTTTATGTTAGACTGCGTGGTAATATTCCTAGCTTTGTGTGGCGAAGTATAATGTCTGCTCAGAGCTTGGTTAGATCTGGGAGTTGTTGGGTCATAAGAAATGGACAGTCTGTATCTATCAGCAGTGAACCGTGGTTGATGAACACTGATAATCCATTTATTACGTTAGATTTGCATCCAACTATTATGCAAGCGAGTGTTTCTTCATTACTAAAAGTTGATGCTAAAGAGTGGGATCTTGATGTTGTTACTAACTTGTTAATTTATAGTAGGGATACCTCTGAATTTGTTAGTATTTCTCTTGTGCATGATCAAATTGAAAATTCTCATTGTTGCGGGCTTAAAACATGAAGAATATACTCATTTGAGAGTGGATATAAGCATCTAATGCACACTCATAATTGTGGTAGCAACTGGATACCTGGATAGGTTGGAAAGCTTTGTGGGCTATGCATATTTCTCCTAAAGTGAAAATTTGCATTTTGCGAGTTTTATCTGGTTGTTTACCAATTAGAGATACTTTGAGATCTCGTTATGTCGACATTGAGATTATGTCCTGTTTGTGCCTCGGGGAGGGAATCACTTGTCCATATTCTTTTTCATTGTCCGTTTGTTGTTTCGTGTTTCAATCAACTTGATCTCCAGTTCGATGCAGGTCAGCTGACACCTTTTGACCAGTGGATGCAGTTGTTCGTATCACAGCCAGTTGCTAAACAAGAGCAACATATTATGGTTCTTTGAGAAATTTGGGAGAATCAAAATAATCTAGTTTGGCGAGGTCTTTATAACTCGGCCATTCATTAGTACATAGTGCATTGAGGTTCCTTCAGAGTTGGAAATCCACTCAACTCCGTATATCAGCTATAGATCATGCAAATATCCCTACATCCATCTTTTGGAAATTACCGCAGGTTCGTCATGTCACCTGCAACTTGGATGCTGCTTTATTTCGAGCCAATCATTATAGCTTGTCTAGTGCGGGATCATGATGACATATGTATTGGGGTAAGAGCTCGTCCAATGCAAGCATTGCAAGAGCCTCTTGCGGCGGAAGCCATCAGCTTTAAAGAATCTGTATCATGGGTTAAGGAATTGGCTTTATTCAATGTCCAGTTTGAAACGGGTGCGTTGCTTCCAGTTCAGGCTTTCTATTCTTAGCAGAAAAATCGTTTTTATGTTGATGTCATTGTCAATGAGTGCAAAACTCTTTTTAAGAACTACACTAATAGTTCGTTGTGTTATATCCGGAAATCAAGTAATATGGTTGCTCATATTCTTGCTAGGGCGTCAATTTCTATGTATGACGAAGTTTCATTTCAGGATTCTGATGTATTTTAATATATCTAATTAATATAATATAAAAAAAATGAAGTTAATTCCTTTCTAATAGAGAAAATTACAGATTTATGCTAACCGCGGTCAATGTTTACATAAATGCTAAGCTTTCAAAATGTTTTCATTACTGCTAACTTTGACTTTACACATAATGTCTTAATTTTTATATTTATTTCACCTGACACTAAACCTCTCCTAAGAGCCAACACATGTAATCGTTTTTTTCTTTAAAAGAATGAGAAAACACACACCTTAATCTAATTATGCCTTTATCAGTAATTTTAATTGCTTATGATTTTAAGGTTTAAAATTTCTCATTCCAATTTTCTCAAATGTAATTTCATATACACAATTTTAGATAATTTCATTTAATTTCTCTCACAAAATTGATAATATTTTTTAAAGTTCTAGAATTTGTAATTGAAAATTAATATTTACCTCAATAAAAAAAAGCTTAGTGGCGAAGAAGGCAAACCTTTACGACTTGTTGAAATTTAAACCAAACTTTTGCAATAATAGCCAAGTTGTATTTTTTTGTTGCAATTATAGCCAAATTGCATTCTTATGTGAAATATTTTGAGTTTTTTTGTCACTTCTTGTGACTTTTAATATATTATTATTCATTAAAAATAATAATAACCTAATATTTTAATTGAAAACAACAGGTTTGACTATTAATTTTGTTATAATTGCAATAAAAAAAATACAATTTAACTATTATTGCAAAAATTGAAAGGTTTGGTTTAAATTGCAACAAATTATAAAGGTTAGGGTTTTCTTACCATTAAACCTCTAAAAAAAAGATAGGTACGATTTGTTTTGTCCTCCGTAGGCTTTGCTGCGGTGGAAGCTATCTTTTGACTTTCGCCTCTTTCGCCATCTTCTCGGTGACTTTCATTGACTCTATTCCCTTTGGATGACGGTGCTGGAGGGCCAATAACGGTTTCATCCATTTAATTAACTCAACGAGTTAAATCAATAAGTAGGAGAAGCTACTATAATTTGTAAGCCAGGTATGGACTGATGTGTTATAGAGTAACTGTAAGAGTAACACAGTGCTTTGCTATTTCTAATACAAAGCACTGGAGTGCTTTGCTATTAACTCACGAATACGTTGTTGATACATTTTTAATACATCTCTAATACATTTTCGATACATCTCAGATATATTAGATAATTATAAATTTATTATTTAAGAAAAATAGTTAATCGACGCATACATGAGTTAATCTTTTTTTTTTAATCTTGGATCGAAAAGTGAACTAGATGTAGTAAATTGAAGTTTAATTAATTGAAATAAATTAAATTTTTAATTTTTTATTTGTTATTTTTTATTTTTATCGATTTAATTGAATCAACCGATGAATATTTGATACATACAAAAGATATTAAAAACATATTTGATACATCTACGATACATATACGATACACCTCAAATACATATCCAATACATTTGCAATACATATTTGATACATATTCGTTGTTCGGAACCTTTTTCTTATTGTCTTTTTTTAAGTTTTATTACTAACATTTTTATACATCTCAAAGACTTATCAAAAAATTTATTACATGTATTACATTTATATTTTATATACATATTTGATATATCTCTAATAAATAATTTATATATATGATAGATATATTTTTAAAATGTATTAAACAGACACATCATTGATATATAATTTATACATGATATATACATCCTTAATATGTCTTTTAAATATATTTTTAGATACATCTTTCATATACAATTAAAACATCTCGGATACATCAACAATACATATCAGAAACAGCTCACAGAATATTTATATATATATGTTTTTTAGATGTATTTGTTAGATACATCTTTCATATACAATTAAAACATGATAAATATATCCTTAATACATATCATTGATTAATATTTTATACAATTTACAGAGCAAGTGGCATATTTTTATTTTAATATATGTTATTGATATATTTCAACTACCCGTAAATTATATATTCAATGCATTAAATATACAACTCAAATACAGCTCAAATGAATTTAAATAAATGAATTATTTATTTCAAAATTTAAAATAGTAATTAACAAAAGAATAATGCAAGCATCGAACATGTAATAGGAAGACACATTTTTTTATAGATACTTTTTTTAACATAATTTATGTATTTTTAAAATATATAATACCTGTATCTTTTAATTTAAAATATATTATACATATACCTTAGAGGCATATAAATAATAAATATAAATAATATATATGTGTGTGTGTGTGTATTTATATATTTATAATTGTTTTAAAAATAAGGAAAAATGATAAAAAAATATTTCTGATACATTGCGGATACATAACAGATACATAAATGATACATGTTTGAATATTTAACTTGTGACTGATGCATTTTTTTGACACGCGCGTCAAGCACATGTCTGAGCGCGCGTCAGGCGCAGATCTGACACGTTTCTGACGCGTTTTTGACCAATTTTGACACGTTTTTGACTCTTTTTCATTTGTTTTGAGTGTGTCATGTGTTGCATACTCATTGAAAAGGTATTAGATGTAAAGTTTCAATTTTTTTAGGTGCTGATGTAATATTTCAGCAAATTTAGCATTTTTGTTATTTTCTTTCTTTTTTTGAATAGTATTGTCATTTACTCTTTCTAATACTTGCTGTTTTTATATAAAATCGTTTCAATATCTAAAAATGTCTAATACAAATACTAAATAAGAAAAACACATAAAGAAAGTACAAGGATTTAATAAATAATAAATAAAAGTTCAAGGGCTTAAAAATGTATTTTGCCATTTCCTTCGGCCTATATATAGATGTCTCTCATGATCATTTTCTATATATACCTTCAGTTTTAAGAAAGTATAGCAAAGTTAATAAGAAAAAAGGAAAAGCATGGCAGCCTCTTCTTCCCTAGCCAATTTTGCCAAGAGGTAATCAAACTGCACTTTAATAATATTTAAATTGTCAAAGTTTTTTCTATTTTCGTCATTTTTGTCGGCATTTTATAATATTTAAATTGCACCGAATGCCTATGACTGAAATCTATTTTCATTAAGCACTCCTATTATTTTAATCATACTTTCATAATAATAATAAATTTTTGATCACATTAATGAATTTTGTTTTGTGTCTCATAAATTTTCTGACAAAGTTTAAGCGTACAACAAGTTATTTAATATTTTTATATTCTTCATCTTACATTGAAAATATAATTTATAATTTTACCTGAATAATAATGTTTATTTTGAACTAATCAAATATTATATTAATTAATTATTAAAATTGGACCAGTAAAAATAAAAAAAATTAATATAATTTTTGGAACATTAAAAAACTCGATAAAAAAATGAGACGGAGACAAATCATTGATATATATCAACATTACAAATATTCTATTGGTCCGTTGTAATAATAATATGGCACCATTAATATATGAAATAATCACTCTTTGTATAGATGAGATGTTTAATAACTGTTTTGGATTTTTAAATAATATTATTAATATAATTTTTTTTTATGAATCAAAATTATATAAATAGCCACAATAAAATAAAAATTTAATATAGAGATTTACTCATATTAAATATTTTATTTTGTCTGTCTTCATTAAGTTAAAATAAAACATTTAATACGTTATGTTTTATTTAAACAATTCTGAGTGGGTCGGGTCACTCAAGACCTATATGAGTAATTACTGGATTTAGTAAAATTCCAATTCCACCACAATCTTTCTCAGAAAATAAAAAGTTGATAGCATACATATTTTTTATTTTATTTTGATGAATGATAGCATACCTATAAGTAAATTGATAATTTTTTTTTTCATTTTCAGGTTACAAGGCAAGGTAGCCTTAATAACAGGCGGAGCAAGCGGAATTGGTGAGACTACTGCACGATTATTTTCAAGAAACGGAGCCAAAGTTGTCATCGCCGATATCCAAACCGACTTAGGTCACTCTGTAGCAAAAGAAATCAGTTCAGAATCCGGCGAAAAAGTTTCCTTTATCAATTGCAATGTCACAAATGAATCCGACGTCGAAAACGCGGTCAACAAGGCCGTTTCGTTGTACGGAAAGCTTGACATAGTTTACAACAATGCCGGAATTACAGGTAATTATGATACCAACATTTTAGCTATAGATAGTGAAGATGTCAAAAAAGTTTTGGATGTGAATGTTTACGGCGCTTTCTTGGGAGCCAAACACGCCGCGAGAGTAATGATTCCGAGAAAAAAAGGTTGTATTCTTTTTACATCAAGTATTGCTTCGGTTACTAATGGCGGAATGCCACAAGCTTATACAGCCTCAAAACATGCTGTTGTTGGTTTAACCAAGAACTTGGCAGTTGAATTAGGTAAATACGGAATTAGGGTTAATTCCATTTCGCCGGCCGGAGTTCCGACGCCGATGGGTGCCAGCGTTCTGGGTATTGGAGTAAAAGATCTTCAAGAAAGGTGGTATTCAATTGCAAATCTGAAAGAAACTATGTTGGAAGGAAATGATATTGCTCAGGCAGCTATGTATCTTGCTAGTGATGATGCTCAATATGTTAGTGGCACTAATCTTGTTGTTGATGGAGGTTTTTGCTTGACAAGTAATTTAGTTTCCGTTGCGCGAAAGTGATTAATCGATACTTATGATTATTCAACTCGACTCTTGATCCGTCCGAATAAAAAATAATTTTTATTATTAGAATTTTTAAATTGATTGTTGAGTCGGATGAATTTATATAAAAAAAATCTCGATATAATATATATCAAACTTAATATTGTACTTACAAATAAACCAATATGTATTATTGGTACGAGAGTGATATAGTATGTAATAAGGCATTGGTTGTATTATGAGAAAATTCATCAATGTTATAGCAAATTTGAGAAACCATTAGTATGTAATGGGATTTTTGTCTTGTAGCCGGTATACTTTATTTATCAATTGCTTTTTGGGGTTAAATATTTTTCTGGTTACCAAACTATAACCTTTTTACGCAACGGTTATTGAATTATAAAAATTACAAACTAGTTACCGTACTATATATTTTTTTACAAAAAAATTATCAAAGTATAAAAAGTTACAAAATATGCTTATCAATTTTTATTTAACAAAATACTTACCAGCTTGCTGATGTGTACGATGCAAAAATGTATAGTCAAGAATAAGTCGTTAATCCTTTTGTAAATCAGTAATAGTTTGATAACTATTTTGCAAAAAAAATACAATTTGATAAATATTTTATAAATTTTATAATATTTTGTCAAAAAAATATTCAGTAAATGTTTTGTTACTTTTTGAACTTCGGTAGTTTGTAAAACTGTTGTAGTTGGGCATCCGCAAAAATAATTAACCCTTGCTTTGGGTGATTGTTTTGAATTTAAATTTGTAACATAATATTATAGAACTACAAATTCAAAAGCATTACAGAAATTTGAATAAGTATCATTTCAGTGTATATGTATTTCTCAGTTTCTATTCAAGTTACAGTAATTAACTAATATTGTATTACATACCAATATTAAGGTTATTGACCAGAGAATTACGAATGGAATTAAAGAGTGATTATCATCACTTTATAAGAATTTAGAAATTTTAAATTACAAAGTCCACACATGACACACACATGCATTCATGTAGCCTTTTAAAATTTGAAGTTAGAGCAAAAAACTTACACTATTCGAATGATAATTAATCTATATATAAAAGACTTAAAAGTGTTATTTTATAGTTGAGACCCGTTCATGGACCATGTAAAAAAAAAAAAAAAACTCTACGAAGTGTATAAGAAACATCAATTTTCTTAAGATGAAGTTCCTCAGAAAACCCGTGAGAAGAGATCAAAGCTTAGATTTCTTGAAGCTTGTAATTAGCTCTTTGAAATCTCACCATCTCCTTCCACAACTTAAGCTGCTTATTTTTTCAAATACTGCCAAAATTTGATGCAATAAAGACCAAATTGAAAATCAATTAATTGCGATATGCTGATGATGAATATGAATACAAGATTATTAACATTAATACATGCACGTGTACTTTATAAGTATGTATCCACATTATTACGATATAAACTCGAACATATTACTCTACATGCAGTTCGAATACTAAATATTTTATTTTAATGAAAAAATTGTATTTCTATATCTTTTGTTTATTTATATATATCTATGCTTTTAAATTTTATATTATTATTATTATAATAACTAAAAGATCATTTAAATAGATAAATATTTATTATTTTAAATAAATTTGTCATTGATAGATTAGAAATAATATTATCTGACTAATTTAAACATTATTTATATTATGTATATTATTTGTTTTATACATTATTCGTATAATTGATTTAATTATATAAAACAGTTTAAGGCACTATTTGGTTTATCTTAAATTTTTGGTTCAGTATCTACTTTGGTCTAATTTTTTTTTTTTAAGAAAAAAATATTAATTGATTCCATTAATTTTTTAAAAAAAGAAATATAAATTGTAAAAGACCAAAAATAAGACATGGAATGGCTGCCTCTTAGGTGGACGGTCAAGCCATCACAATCTCTAGAAGGTTTCTGGCAGGCAGAAGATCTCCACCCTTGACCGTGCCTCAATAATGATTATAATTAGGCTTGTCTTATCTAAACGTCCCTGTATTTTTCGGCTTTGTTCAATAAGGCTTTATACAAAAACACTTGAATAAGTGGTCTCTATTATATTTATACGCTGGGAACTAAATTTATGTATTTATATGTTTTTTTTATAATTCAGTTTTTTTAGATAGACCCGATCTAACACGTCATTCGTGAACTATCTTATCATATTATAACACGTCATTAAAATAGTGGCACTATTGTAATTTTGTTTATTATTCTTTCATATTTTTTAATAGTAATATTACGATATTGCCATTATTTTAATAACGTGTTATAATATAATAAATTTAGTACATGGATGATATGATGCACTGAATATATCTAAAAATTTCTCTCAGATTACATATAATATACCTTCTCATTGTTTGTATGTTTGACCCACCGAAGACTTACAGTTCTTTTTATATTTTAAAAGTTTGATAAGCATACATTATAAGAAATATTTATAAGAAATTTTAATTTGTGAAACTTCTCATAACATTCGTTGGTCTTTATATCAATAGGTTCTTTATTTTGCTAAAATATACATAATCATTATTTAACCACAAAACTTTAAATTTTAAGTATTCTATATTTTTCTTCTTTCATCTCTTTTAGTTTACTATATAAAAAAACCAATTATTTATTTTTAACCATTTATTTATATGTTATTATATTTAACCAACCAAGATTATTGGCAAAAGCCCAAAATTTAAATATTGTTAAAATAGTTTTTATGTATATTATTAATTTTCTTTAAAATATTAAAAATATTCTAGTATAACTTTAAAAAATTACGCATTTTAAAATTCATTTTAAAAATTATATTTTAGTAAAATTTAAAATTAATATAACAAATTTTACATAATTTTAAAATAAAATATATAAAATTTTATAATCATTACTATTTGTTATATAATTAGGAAGAGTGTCTATAAAAAGAATTAAACTCACAATATTGACAGAATATTGTTCAACATCTAAAATATTGAGCTATAGTTTGCTGGTATAAATCCTTAGGAGAATGTCAACAAAGAAATACATGTTTAATTGAATATGTATAAATATTGTAAACCAAAAACATTAACTTAAATATTAATTATATTAAAATAAAATAATATTTTCAGAGAAATATAATTTAATTTGTTTACATTTTAGAAAATAAAATTCTCATGATATCTTATATTATAATATCTTAAACATAAATTTTTGATTGATATTAGTTGATTGTTGGTTGCTCATTGATTTCTCTTTAGTAGCTCATTAGTTGCTATTTAGTTGCTTTTGTATTTGGTGCATTTTACTTTCATTTTGATTTCTTTTAGTAGGTCATTCATTTTTATGGCGCTTAAACACAAATCACAATCGTTTAACAATATAATTTTTATTTACCAATACTTTTATATAATAAAAAGTGTCTTCATATGAAAAGGGTACTCTGAAATATATAGATAACGAATAAAAAAATAAATAATTAAACAAAAAAGAAATTATATGATGGAACAAATTTAAAACAGTAAATTAAAAAGTTAAATCTAAAATAGCAAATATATGAATACAAGTGACAAATGTGTAAATTAAAAAAAAGTGAAAATGATATGTTCGATTATAGTAGACAAGTGTCTAAAATAAAAAGAATTAAAAAACAAGTGTTTAATTATTAAAGACAAATGTCGAAAATTAAATAATATATATTCAAATAAAAATAATTAAAATATGTGTACAATGATAAAATTTAATTACTAGCATTAATCATATAACAATTTATTTAATTTAGATTCACTAAAAATGAATTTACTTTAATATTTATCATATTAATTAAAAAAATAAAATAAAAAAAATAAAAAAATAAAAATGAAAAATAAAAATCAAATAAATAAAATTAGATAAAATAATGAGAATCAAAATCAAAATCTCTACATATATAATAAGACAAAACTATGAATTTGACATATAAAAAGATAAAATAGAAATTAATTTGGGTAAAGAAATAAGAAAAACAATGATTAAGGCCCCATACTATTATATATGGAAACGCGTAATTTAAAAATAAATTTTACTCTCGCCGTTTTGAAATAGTTGTCGCTTTACATTTTCACACAAAATAAGAAAATAATAAATTTTTCTAAATTTGTATCTATTTTTATTAAATTAGCTCTTTTTGAAATTTGTTAATATTAATTACTATGACTATTTATTTATATTTTTGTATTTTTTTAATGAATAAATAAAGGATATATGTGAAAAGGTAGTAATAAATGCTTTTTTGGTATTCTAAATTGACAAGTATTATGAAATAATTTTTTTTCTCTAAAGCGACAACTATTTAAAAATGAAGGGAGTAATAAATTAGGTACGCCTGTCAACTTGAATTTAGTGGGAGTAATTTTGCAAAGACCGAAAAAAAAGGAGCACACTGCGTAATTTTTTTTTTAGGCTTAATCACCAAAAATTCCTCCACCTTTTAACCCCTTTTCAAATGCACCCTGACGTTGCAATTTTGTCAGTTGCACCCTAATTCGCACCTTTGGTTTTCAATTCCACCTTTAAGTACTAAATTGATCTCTTTTTCATTTGAAAAAAGTTAAAATAAGTCATCCATTTTTAACTTTTTATGTGGAAAAGAGTTCAAACGAGTACTTTATAAGAGTTTTTATGAATTTTTTCCGAGTGCAAAAAAAGTCCAATTTGATTTTGAGGGTAGCATTGAAACCCAAAAGTGCGAATTAGGGTGCAACTGACAAAATTGCAACGTCCGGATGCAACTGAAAAAGGGCTAAAAGGTGAGCGTTTTTTTGTTGATTAAATCTATTTTTATTAAATACTGTTTACACCGGCCCAATAAGAGAGACTATGTACGGTTAAGCTCGAGAGAAAAGCCATGAATCAGAATGAGCTCAATAAGATATCGAAGCCCATTGCGAATCTATTTAATTAGTATAACTTTATTATTTCCTTTTTATTAGTATGTATAACAAAAATTGCATCTCATTAGAGTTAGGTGTCCAGACTTTTAATACAAATAGTTGAGATCTTCATTGTATTTTTTTTATCTAAAAGTAATTAATAAAAAACAAACCTCGTACTTTTTATTTTTCAATCTCTGAATTGAAATTTAATGTAGGAATAGTTTTGATATAAATCCCGTTTGAATTCCTTAGTTACCATATTAATCCTCGTAATATTACTTTAGTGATTACGTATATCAAGCTTTGTCTCACTTTTCTAGATTGAACTGGTTAAAGCATCAGAACTATATGGAATCCAAATAAAAAAACAAAAATTACTTGAAAATATTTTCTTTTGAATTTTTTTTGGCGACTCCAGTTGAAAAGTATTTACAGTCAGCATAAAAAATATAGAATAATCGCGGATTTGTTCTTCCTTGAAGAACATATCCGTTATGTTCTTCAAGGAAAAACAAAACTGATCTGTTGTTCGAAGGAAGAACGGACATGTTCTTCCTTCGAAGAAAAAAAAGGAGAAGGTAACCGGAATTGATGGTGGTGGCCTCCGAGAACAGTGAGTGTGATTAATTTTTTTCGAAAAAAAAAATTAAAAATGAAATTTTAAAAAAAATGAAAAAAATGAAATCCGTTCGTGTTTCTCGTGACGAACATGACATGGGCTCGTTTCGAGGAAGACGAAGGAGTTTTAATTATTTTTATTTAAAAAAATAAAAATTAATTTGATATTTAAAAAATTATTTGTTTTTTTAAATTATTTAATGATATATTTAATTAATTTATATTTAATGTTAAATTTGTGAAATTTTATAGAAGATGGTGTTTTTGTTTTAATTATAACCTTAAGAATTATTTAGAATATTTATTAAATTTAAAGTATTGAAAAAAGATCAATTTGATGTTTGAGGGTGTAATTGAAACTAAAAGGTGTGAATTTTTAATATTTGAGGGTACAATTAAAACCGAAAATTCGTAATTTAGATAAAATTGATGGTTTTGCATCGTAAGAGTACGATTAAATTGGGGCAAAAAGGTTGGGGGTTGGGGGGTGGGGGGGTTTAATGGAGCCCAGTTTTAAATATATATTTTTAAAAGTCAAAAAACATTTTACTGATTTATCATTATTAGAGTGTAATGTTAAAATATCAAATGAAGGTATTAACTTGTCACACTATGAACCATGTGCACATAAAGTGATACTAAAAAAAACACAAAATGTGGCTACAAAAAATCCAAAAATTCAAGAGTTTACGTAAAATAAAAGTTAGGATTCAATAATACACTCCAGATTCCAAATAATACACTCCTGATACAAAAATCAATCAATGATAATACACTCCAGATACAAAAATCAATCAATGATAATACATTACAGATTAGATAAATTCTCTTGTTAATGACATTTTTCAAAATAAAAATTAAAATCGCTTGGTCACATATATTACACTCTCCAGAATACAAAAATTTCCTCCATCACTTTCCCGGCCCCATTCATAAAAGTCTTGCGAAATAAATAAGATGAAAAAATAATTTAAACAATCAGTACATTATACATATCTAAAACATAACAGATATAAAAATGAGAAAAAAATATTATAAAATAACGTGACGTAACGTATCATTGTATCGGATAATTTATCTAATCTATTATAACACAGTACACAAATGATTTGCAATTAGGAAAAGAAGCAGCTAACTAAACCTGAACCCTGTAACAAAATTAAATCTTTGCCAAAGTTGCAGCTCCATCAACAACAAGATTTAAGCCACTGATAAATTTAGACTCATCACTTGCAAGGTATAAAGCTGCTTCAGCAATATCACCAGCTTCTAATTTTACCTCTTTCAGACAAGCTATACTCGAAGACACTGCCTGAACTTGCTCAGCTTTCAGATTCATTCCATTAATTGCCAAAGGAGTTGGCACAAAAATAGTTGAAATACAATTAACTCGTATACCAAACTTTCCCAATTCGACCGCTAGATTCTTCGTTAGCCCTACGACCGCATGTTTCGAAGCTGTATAAGCGTACGGTCCGCCGCTCATTAATGAAGCAGCGCTTGCAGAGAACAGAATACACCCTTTCTTTTCAGGAATCATTACTCTTGATGCGTGTTTGGCTCCCAAGAATCCGCCGTAGACGTTTATGTCCATCACTCGACGGAAGGTATCCCCATCGACGGATTCTATTCTTTTGTCGCGACTAGCGATGCCTGCGTTGTTGAACATTATGTCGAGTTTTCCGTGTAATGAAACGGCTGTGTTGACTGCGTTTTCGACGTCGGTTTCGTTCGTAACATCGCAGTTAACGTAGCTGACTGGTTGTTTGAACTCGGACTGTATTTGTGAAGCTACGGATTGACCTAATTTGGAATTGATATCGGCAATCACGACCTTAGCACCATGTTTGGCGAATAGTCGTGCGGTGGTTTCGCCGATTCCGGCAGCTCCTCCTGTTATTAAGGCTACCCTGCCCTCTAATCTGTAGTAAAATCAAAACAGAAAATACCAAAATCAAAAATTAAGCAAAACAAATTTTTTTCATAAATATTCTCAATTTTGAATACGAACTATTAAAACATACTATATTAAAAACATATAACTCAAAAAATTTCCTTGCAAGTCGGTTCGCGTTAATTCTGATGTATCACAAACGATATTTAGAAAATTGAATGAAATATTTTTAGTTACCTTTTAGCAATTAGAGCTTGCAAGGAAGAGCCAGCCATGTTCTTCTTTTTCGTTTTGGGTTGAATCAGCTAAATTAGAAGTTAAATGATGAATGTGTTTCAGGTAATTTATATACTAGAAAATGTATGAAATTAAACTATTAAATGTCAATGAATTAAATTAAAGAAAACAGACATTTTGTAACACATAATTGACTAAAGCCGTGAAGAATGGATCACCGACGTTCTGCTAAATTTAATTATTTTCTGGTCAAAGAATAGCAATTGATAGTCCACAACAATATACTTATAATATACGTATATAACAATCTTATACGTGGAGGGGCGACTGGCAAAACTAAAAGCAAAAGACTAACTTGTGATTAACGTCAACTAATAAATGGTAGGTAACGGCTTGTTTATAACTTCTTAAGGAAAAAAGAAAATAAAAGAGACATGTATTATTGAAGATGAGAGGGTGTTACTAATGAGGTTTATTCAGGTGGTAAGCGGTTTTGGTATTGTTTAAGTAAGGTTTCGGATTCGAGTTTTATGAATGCAGAAAATTCCCACTAGCAGACTCGCCCACCATATCAGATAGGCGGCGCGGATAGAATTCGAATTAGTCAGGACGGAGCTTTCGAAACCGGCTGGGCTACCAAGAAAAAGAAGATGAGAGGATATTGACACTTCAAACCCAAAGAAACGATCAGATAAAAGGAAATTGTTGGGTTGTTGCGAGTTAATGCAAATGTATTTAATGTTATTGGAAATTAATGCAAAATCATCAAGTTTTATTCCATTAATCTGAGCAACTCTCCTAATTTGACTTAATGACAATTTGTGCAGATTTTAATTAGAAAAAATCAGAATAAATATTCTATTTTTAAAAATAATTTAATTTTCTAACTCAATAAAAATATAAAGAAAATACTTCATCTATTTATTTTTTTATTTTTTTTACTCTAACACATATTTATATTATAATTATATTTAATTTTTATTATTATTTTACTCTAACTATATTTTTTCTAGTGACAATTGTCACTTTTTCTCTCTCTTTCTTTTTTTTTCTTCTTTCTCTTCTTCTTCTCTGTTTGTTTTCCAGCCATTTTTTTTCTTCTTTTTTTTTTCTTTTCTTCTTCTTCTTTTCTTTTTCATTTTTGTTCTCTTCTTCTTCGTCGCTCCGCCATCAGTTTGCCGCCGCTCCACCATCATTCTATTGTCGCTCTCTATTCGTTTCATATTTAATTTTAGAATTTTTTTTCTTAATTCGTGGTGATTAATACGATTTATGTTAACTTTCAAATCTAAATAATTTACTCTTTGATTTTTTTCAATTTTAGATCTAAAAATTTGCATGAAAAATGATTTTATGATGAAAAAAACAATTTTCTTTTCAAAAAACGATTTTGCGCAAATAAAACAGCCTTTGATTATCATATGGATATCACTGCATTATCATCACATTATCATAACACTGCAGAAAAAATAAATTTTTTATAAAAAAACAGCCTCTGATTATCATATGAGTATCACTGTATTATCATGTATTATCATATCGTTATCATAATATTATCATATATCGTTATCATAACATTATCATATGATACCGAGATGATAATATTTATGGTAACAAGATGATAATGTTATGATAATATTTATGATTATGCTATGATAAAACAGTGTCTGATTATCATATTAGTATCAGTATATTATCATATAGTTATCATAACACTGCAGTAAGATAACTAGATGATAATGAAGTATGATAAGGCTATAATAATTGGATGATAACGTACGCAAAAATATAATTACAGAAGGATTTATGATAACTAGATGATAACGGAGTAAAATCATAAATATTTTTAAACCCAGAGTAAAAACATAAATCTGAAAAAAAAAACATGAGGTATTTTCTGCAACTTTTCCATGTTGATGTAAAATGTGCAAATATTTTATTTTTGGAGTAAAACCGAAATATCCCGTTATATATGTAGTTAATTTAGTACATGAACATGTTTTTTTTTGTTAGCCCGTCCGGTTTCCACGGCTTCGCCCTGACTAATCCAGATCCGACCCGTGTCGCGCACCTGGCATGGTGGGTGAGTCTGCCAGTGGGAATTTTCTGCATTCAGAAGACTCGAACCCGAGACCTTGTTTAAGATACCAAGCCGCTTACCAGCACATGTTGTTTACTCCCAAACAGATAATTTGCCTCTTCAACTTGTAAATGATGGTCAATTAGCATAAATTTTAATTTTATGATTAATTAATACATATTTTATTTTTAAAAGTTTAACAAACTAATAATTATTAAAATTAGCATAATATCTTCAAAAATAATTAAATGTAATTATTTATCAAATAAGAATAATAATTAAATAATTAAATATTAGTTATCAAATAATTATAGAATAATTAAAAATGATTTAATTTTATATATATTAGTCCAACATTAAATAAAAAACATGCAGTCCCTTATCATACATTTGTTATAATCAATTCATTAAATAAAAATGTATTTGAATAAATAATAGCTGACCTAATCACTCAAAAACCCCACAACTTTAGTCCCTTTTGCAATTATATCCTGCCGTATGAATTTCTTCAGTTTTATCCTAATTTACCCTTTTGTGTTTCAATTGTACTCCAAAATATTAAATTGATCTCTTTTTACTTGGATAAAAGTCTAAAATAAATCTTTATTTTAAACCTATTTTTTAATTAGATCATAATGTTATTTATAATACAAAAAAACCTCATTTTTCACTAAATTCAATAAATAATAATAATTGTATTACTCTTAATTATCAATAATTTTGTAAAATAAAAAACCGTAAAAAAATCCTTTACACAAAACAAAATCAATTTTAAAATCAATTTTAAAAACAATAATAAATATTTAATTTAATTTAACATAAATATATATTATTTCATAAAATCCACCTCCGCTCTTTAAACGCATTTTCAAAATTTATTAAATTAAAAATTAATAAAACACACCTCAGTCATCTCGGAAAAACGAACCAAGATCTGGGTTTGTCTCGGAGTGCGAAAAAGCGGCGTTTTGGAAAAATTTAAATCGGAAAAAAATTCGGCGTAGTATGGTGAATGGTTTGGAAGCGGTTTTTATTTAATTAAGTTTTTAATAAAATTTAAAAATATATAAATATTTATTTAAAATTTATTTGAATGATTTTAAAGATTAACTTTTTTATACTTTTTCAAATAGAAAAAAATATATAATATTATCCTTTTATTTAGTTGTTTAAACTTTTTCATCCTTAAAATAATCAAATTGTCAAAAAAATTTAATTTGGGGTACAATTGAAATACAAAAGGGCAAATTAGGGTAAAATTGGGGAAATTTTTATGTCAGGATATAATTGGAAAAAGGATTAAAGTGGAGGTGGTTTTGAGTGATTAGGCCTAATAGCAATTATTTTCAAATAAATTAAATTTTTTTATAATTATTCTGCAGAGATTCTAAAATCAGTGTGTTAATTTCAAAAAATAATTCAGTGTGTTACTGCTATTGGCACTGATAACCAGGCACCGTCCCTAATTATTTATAAAATATCAATAATTTATAATTATTCGTAAGTGACTTTTTATATAAGGAAAAGTTATTTTATAAATACACAAAAATTGAATATTTAGTTTTATTAGATTCTTAAAAGTTACTATAATTTTTTATTGTAATTTTTTATTTTTATTTAATTTTAGGCTAATTAATATTAAAAATAGATCATCTCAAAAAATACTAAAAATAGATTTAGGGTTGAAATTGAACTTTATTTTTATTAATAGGCATCAATAATAATATGATCTAATTAATAAAAGCTGACAAATTGAAAGAGTAAATTGTAAAACAAAATTTTATTTTAGTGTTAATTGAATACAACATATAAATTTATGCAATATAAATCGGTACCTAATAGAATCTACGTGCAACTGAAGAATTTTTGTCTTGTGCTCTGAAAAAGCGACAAGTTGTTCAGTTTGTCTTGTGCTTAGCGACAAGTGGGACCTGTTCTCTTCTGCAAATCTCTTTTAACCCTATCATTCTTTTCCTTTTTTCTCTTATTCAGAGGGGTCTGTCAATCTTCTTATTGGTGATCTTTTCAACCAATCATCTCTCATATTTCGCATATTATGTTGTGTGCACTTCTATTTTTTGCAGCCCCTTTTCTCTTCTATTTTTCTTCTTCATTCTCTATTTTCTTCTTCTTTCTCTATTTCTTATTTGGTTTGGCTATGGCGGGGAGTAGTAATTTTATCGATATGGAAGGGCGTATGTCTGTTATGGAAGAGGAAATGGGAGGTATGGATTTCTCAGGAAGTATTGAAGGTGAGTCTGATGAGAGGTTCAAATGGTGTCTAGTTTGGCGATTTCTAACAGACAAAGTGGTTAATTGTGAAGCCATGAAACAGGTATTGGCAGCAGTCTGGAAACCGGTTAGAGGTGTTTGTATCTCGGAGGTTAGACAAAATTTGTTCTTATTTCAATTCTTTCATGAAATGGATATGAGGAGGGAGATTGACGGTGGGCCATGGACTTTTGAATATCATCTGTTCATATGCAGAAAGCTGATTGTTGGGGAAAATCCAGGAGATGTGGAACTATGGAATACTGAACTATGGGTACATATATTTGATATACCCTTTGAATTTTGTACTAAAAAGGTTGGGGAGGATAATTGGTAACTTCTTGGGTGGCTTTGTGAAGCATGACTCTAAGAACAATGTAGAGGTAGAAGGGAAATCCATGAGAATTAGAGTTCATATTGATGTTAGACTGCCCCTCAAGAGGAGAATGAAATTTAAATAGAGTGCGAAGGACTGGAATTGGGTAAATTTTCAATACGAACGAGTCCTAATGTTTTGTTTCTACTGTGATATTATGGGACATTCCGAGAATTTCTGTTCAGAATACTTTGATAATCCTGTTCCTAAAGAGTCGTTACCATACGGGTCTTGCATGAGGTACAACATGAAGAAGACAGTGGTGAAAGTTGGCGAGAAGTGGTTGCGTTCAACAAGCCCGATTAGGGTTCAGGAGGTAGATGATGAAGGTGACATGGCAAATTTGAATGAAAACGTGGCTGAAAAGTTGGTTACTGCCAAATCTACAAGGTTGAAAAATCTGCAATCAAATTTTGAATTTGGTAAGGAGATAGCGTTGGGTGAAAGCTCAGATACGGGATCTGCTGAATCTAGAAGGTTGGCAGGATCTATTGCTAAAAATCAGAGTATTTCTAAATCTCAAAACGATGATGTGGCAAGTGACCCCAAGAGGAAACTCACTAGTTCGGAGCTGGAGAGCAGTAAGGTGGATGGGCCGAGTTTTCAATCTATGGATATGATTATCGACCCAAGTAGTAACAGACCGGTGGGCCTTATTAAAGGGGCCTGCCAGAAGCAATGAGTTGCATGGTTTGGAATTGCCGTGGTTTGGCCAACCCACGCACAATCAGATTTCTTCGTGATCTGGTCAAAAATAATAACCCTTCTATTCTTTTTCTTTGTGAAACTTTTGTTACTTCTGCTAGAATCCAAGCTTTGAAATTAGCTTTGGGTTTCGATAAGATGTCTTCGGTGGATTGTGTGGGTAGGAAATGGGTCTGGCTTTGTTCTGGAAGTGCTCTTTTAATGTTTCGGTTACTGACTCGTGTGCAAACTATATTGATGTGGAGGTTACTAATGTTGATGGTTCATTGTGGCATTTTACTGGCTTCTACGGTATAGCGGACAAATCAAAGAGAAGAGATTCTTGGGAGGTTATTCGGTCGCTTAGTATGGCGAGCTCTCTCCCTTGGTGTTTAGCGGGGGATTTTAACGATATTCTCTCTAACGACGAGAAAAGGGGTGGTCCTCCTCACCCTAGTTGGTTAATTAATGGCTTCAAACAAGTTGTTTTTGATAGTGGGATTCGTGAGTTAGAAGTTTCGGGGTATAAATTTACTTGGTCGGGGGGCCGTGGAGATCGAGATAGAGTGGAGGAAAAACTTGACAGATTTATGTTTTCGGAAGCTTGGATTACTTTGTTTTCAAAAGCCACTGCACACAATCTTGAATCTTCTTCTTCAGATCATCTTCCAGTTATTATGCACTTGTTTAGTTGGAGGAAATCAAAAAAGAAGCATGTCTTTCGTTTTAGCAATGTGTGGATTGTGAAAAAGGATTGTGAACAGGTTGTTTTAGACAGTTGGAGGGCAGCTAATGGTTCTGACGTGGTTAATAGATTAGATGGTGTGAAGAAAGCCTTGGAGTGGGAAGCAAGGGAATAATTATAGAAAGATTATTGCCCAGAAAAGAAAAAGCTTAGAATCCCTTCAAGATAGGCGTGAAGTGTAGGGCGTGACCTTTACAACGCTGCTGTTCTTGATTTCCAGAATTTGTTAGCAGATGAAGAAGTTTACTGGAAACAAAGGTCTAAATGTTTCTGGCTCGCAAGCGGAGACGCGAACACCCGGTATTTTCACAACTCCGCTTCCTCGTAGAAAAAAAATCAATCGAATTGAAAAGCTAAAAGACGACATTGGTTCTTGGAAGAATTCTGTGGAAGAGATTAAAAATATTTCAACTAAGTATTTCACCAATCTTTTCTCCGAAAACGATAACTCAGCTGCTATTGATTTTGACTTGTTGCCCAAACTCGACTCAGTTCATAATGATATTCTTAACGGTCCTGTGTTAAGTGAGGAAGTAAGGCGAGCAACGTTTAGCATGCATAACGACAAATCTCCGGGACCGGATGGGTTTAACCCGGGTTTTTTTAAGAGTTACTGGAGGGTAGTGGGAGCTGAAATTACTAAAATCTATTGTGATTTTTTTGTTAATGGTACCTTGTGTGAAGGTTTAAATGACACATCTGTTGTTTTAATTCCAAAAAAAAAAATAGTGAGTTTATTTCCGATTACAGGCCTATCTCTCTTTGTAACGTGGTTTATAAAATTATAGCTAAAGTAATGGAAAATCGCATGAAAAAATTAATGCCTATTCTTATTTCAGAAAATCAAAGCGCTTTTGTTGAGAATCGCTTGATTACAGACAACTTTCTCATTGCCTTTGAAATAGGGCATTACTTGAAAAAAAAACGTAGAGGAAAAAATGGGGTGGCTGCACTTAAAATAGACATGAGTAAGGCTTTCGACAGAGTCCGCTGGAAATTTATCGAATTCATGCTTCTAAAGCTTGGGTTTAATGACCATTGGGTGAATTTAGTTATGTGTTGTATTTCTACTGTGAGATATACAAGCATTGGCGGTGAAGCTTTGGACGAGGCGATTATTCCAGAGCGTGGTTTGAGGCAAGGTGACCCGTTATCGCCTTACTTATTTATTATTTGCGCGGAAGGATTGAGTTCTCTCTTATCTCAAGCGGAACAAGGTGGTCGTTTACACGGGGTTTCTATTTGTCGTGGTGCTCCGGAGGTTAGTCACTTATTTTTTGCCGATGATTGTTTTCTTTTTTTTCCGAGCTTCTATTGAGGAAATGCTGGTTATAAAAGAGATTTTAAGTCGGTATGAGCGCTTTTCTAGTCAAATGATTAATTTGGACAAATCAAACTTTCTACTTAGCCATAACGTGGGAGCAGATATTAGAAATGGTATTTGTATTGGTATGCAGGTGGGTTGTGCAGAGGGAACAAATCACTACTTGGGTCTTCCAAGCTTAGTGGGTAGGAATAAATCTGAAATTTTTGGCTTCATTAAGGACAGAGTGTGGAGAAAAGTAAAAGGGTGGAATACGAAATTTCTTTCTCGAGGTGGCAAAGAGATTTTAATCAAAACCGTTGCTCAATCTATGCCTAATTATGTAATGAATGTTTTCTTAATCCCTAATAGATTGTGTGAAGAGTTAGAGAGGATGATGAACTCGTTTTTGGTGGGGTAGAAACCAAGAAACAAAAAAAGGGATAAATTGGGCTAGATGGGATAAACTTTGCATTCCAAAAAAGTTTGGAGGTATGGGTTTTAAGCGAGTTAGGGAGTTTAATATTGCTATGTTGGCTAGACAAGCTTGGAGAATGGTTAATGTGGAAAATAATCTCATGGTTAGAATATTTAAAGCTTGGTATTTTCCAAACTCTTCTTTTCTAGATGCTAAGCTTGGTTCGAACTCTAGTTATGTTTGGAGGAGCATTTTCGAGTCTCAAAATGTGATGCAGAAAGGTGTGCGTGTTAGGATTGGAAATGGGGAGAATACTCGGATATGGGGAGATCCTTGGTTGAATGATGTCGACTATAGCGAGATTAGTGGAGTGGCTCCGCCGGGGTTGTCCAATGCTACTGTTAACCAATTGCTAGAGGTTGATGGTAATACTTGGGACATGGATTTACTTCGGGACATGTTTGATAGCACAACTGTCTCTCTTATTTTACGGGTTCCGGTTAGTTATCTAGATGTGAGTGATAGATGGTCATGGTTGTTTGAATCTAAAGGAGGCTTCTCGGTAAAAAGCTGTTATCGTGCTCTTTGTAATAACATCACCTACTCCCCGCCTGCCATTAGGAGGAAAATTTGGAGTTTGAACATTCCGCTTCACGTTAGAAATTTCCTTTGCAGAAGCTGTTCCAGGTATCTGCCCACTGCAGACTCTTTAGCTGGCCGTCGTGTTTTCATTAATTCAGACTGCCCGCTGTGTAGTTCAGGGCCTGAATCAGCTGCACACTTAATGATCACTTGTCCATTTGCAGTAGAAGTCTGGGCCAGGTCTGGTTTGGTTATTTCTGGGGGCATCTTTTCTGATTTTCCAAGCTGGTGTGAGGAGTTACTGATGAGATTATCTACGGCTGATGGTGCTCTCGCTGGTATGATCTGTTGGTTCCTTTGGAGAAACAGAAATAATATTGTTTGGCATAGTAAAGGGGACTCGGTGGAGAAGGTATTGGATTCAGCAAGCAATCACTTGGCTGCCTGGTTAGTAGCTCATTCAGCTTTGCCTCATCGTCGGGATCAGCATGCTGCCGCCACGGACGGTCTTCTCAGATGGTCAGCTCCAGAATTGGGAAGATGGAAGGTTAATGTTGACGCTGCCATTTTTTCTGGTATGGAGAAGATCGGTATCGGCATCGTTGTTCGAGATTGCAAAGGTTTGTTGGTTCAAGCAAGACATCTCAGCATTCCAGGTTCTTTTTCTCCTAGACTGGCAGAAATAATGGGAATCCGAGAGGCGTTAAGTTGGATTAAAGGCTTCGATAATGTGACTATCGAGTCGGATGCTGTGGATGTTATTTTAGATATTAGAAATCCTTTGTCGAATGATTCCGACTTGTTAGTCGAGGATTGTTCTATTTTAGCGAAGCAGTTTAGTAACATTGATTTTGTTTTTGTAAGGCGATATGCGAATCAGACTGCGCATATTCTTGCGCAAAACGCCCGTTCCTTGTCAGGTCATCAGGAGTGGTTTTCGAACTTCCCTAAGTATCTTACGTCTGTAATTGCTTTCGATTTGAGTTAATAACATCCTTTCTTATTCAAAAAAAAGAATAGAATCTACGTGCTTATTATTTGGCGAATTAGGTTTACATTAGTATTTTTCCAACATTACGCGTTGGGTTTGGTACAAAAGTGGGACAAAATGATAAAAAATAATAATAAGTTTATGCAATAAATTAAATACAAAGTTGAAATTTGTACTGATTAACCATGACTTGAAATTTGAAAGGGTAAAATGCCATTTAAGTCCTCCAAATTCTGCTACTATTATACTTGGAAGGCCCATTTGTTTTGTTTATTTTCCAATTGAACCAACACTCGTTCATACAGGCCCCATTGAATGAACATTCGTTCTTTGCTTTTAGGCCCAACATTTCATTTAACTTTTGACAATATTATACATTTTTATTCTTTTCCAAGAAAAAACTAATTAATTTATAAAATACTTTTTTTAAGAATAATTTGTTACTGAAAAAGTCTCGGACAAAGCAAACCAGAATATTAGGATCACTAATATGCAGATTCAAGTTGCTCATATTACATATGTGCCGATCGTTATTGGTTTTTAACTTATGCAAAAGTTGACAATAAAGTTGTAGTAGCTCGGTTAGGTGCAAAGTGGAGAAGGTGAAATAATTGTCATTCTAATATTTGTTTGTGATACAAAAGACTTAGATTAATGTGGAAATTGTTAAGATGATGCCAATAATTCGTAATGCAAAGGCCAAACCCATATAAAGGTCCCTGTATTTTACACTTTTTTTTCTATATGTCCTTATACTTCATTTTTGTATTATCTAGTCCCTCTACTTACCTATTTTTGATTTTCAGGCCCTTTGTGAGTTTTTTTCAGTCCCTCTACTTACAATTTTTGTTTTCTTAAGTCCTTCTACTTACAATTTTTATTTTCTCCAGTCACACAAAAGGACCGGAAAAAACTCATAAAGGATCTAAAAATCAAAAATAGGTAAGTAGAGGGACCAAATAATACCAAAATGAAGTATAAGGACCTACGAAATAAAATGTGTAAAGTACAGGGACCTCTATATGGGTTAAGCCTAATGCAAATTCAAGTTTGCGATATGACCATGGAGAGAACTAGGACCGTGGTGCAAGCCACTGTGAAGTAGCACCTTTATAGAACACCCTGATAGTGGATGTGGCACCATCCTGGCCTAGACCATTGCTATGGTGAAGGCCATGGTAACACCGCGGTCTAGACCACGACCATGGTGACATTGTGAGCAGCACCAAGGCAATGGTGCAGCCAGTGGTGATTTGTAAACATGTATATTTTGGGGATTTTTGTAATTCTATAACTATTCATGCTATTAACTTTTAGGATTTTAAGAATGTGCAAGACATATATAGTAATTGTATCTAGCATTTTTTGAGTTTATTTGTCTTGTTAAGTGAATAAATTGTTTGTGGTGATTGAATTTAGCGTTAGAGAGATCCTAACTATTCTCTTCTAATTTCTTGTTTTGTGTGGACGACTCGGTATTTCGTCCACAGATTAGAAGACGTATATCTTATTTTTATTTGATTGTTTATATATTTTGTTGCTGTTTAATGATTTTTCATTAATTTAAGTTTCTTTCCGTTGCGTATAACTTCAAAATAATTATCGTCATATATTAATTTATAAAAATAAGTTTAATAGAAATTTGTTTATATTAACTTAAAAGGAACATGTTTTATAATATAAAATATTATTGCAGGAGTATTTTTTTATCAATTCAGAATAAAAAAGTATACTATTATGTCTTACCTCAAAGTGACTAGTATCAATAATTTTCTTCCCTTTCAAAATTTGTTTTTTTCCTGTTTTATATTTCTGCAATGTGGAAGTAGAGATACTTGAGCTTGTACTCTTATAAATTGCTAGGTAATGATATCCACCTATGTGCAAATGTCACAAGATTTGTCCAACCCATACTGCCAAACAACATTCATTAAGGTTATTAAATAATTAATTATGTATATATAATTTCTATTTTTTATTAGGCCAACATTCGTTATTGGTTTTTATCTATCCAAAAGTTTACACGAAATTATAAAAATAACACGACCTTTAAAACATGGCAATTCAGGGCACCATCTTTTATTTCTTTTCAAAAACAATATGGACACAATTTTAGTGGCATTTTTGCTGACGTGGCATGACACGTGGTACTCCTATTGGGTGTCCAAGTCAGCAAAATTTTATCCAAAAACGTGTCCATGTTGTTTTTGAAAAGAAATGAAAGGTGATGCCCTGAATTGACACGTTTTAAAGGTCGTGTTATTTTTGAAAATTCGTGTAAAGGTGGTGATTTTATATGTAATTAATCCTTTTACTTAATCTTTTTAATCTGTTTGCTTTAACTCACTTAAAAACATGTATATTTTCTATTTTCTAATATGTCTGTATTGTATTAAAAAAATCACAATTTGAAATAGTAAATGATTTTTATGTTACTCATGCTAGTGAGATCGACATTGAATTTGAAAATAAATTTTATCAATTGGAAAAAAAAATTATAATAAGAGGTTGAATTTTAATAAATTAATAAAAGTTAAAATATTTGATTTAAAAAAATTAAAAGAAACTAAATTTAGACTTATTGTATTAAAAATTAAATATTGTGGACTTAGGAAAGATATTTCATCAATAATTTTAATTATTTATTAGAGTATCTGCAATGGGCCCTTTAAAATTGACCAACTCTTTAATTTAAAGAGTTTTATTAATGAATTAAAGTTCATTTGACTTTCTAAAATTTAAATTTAGAGAAGAGAGTGAAAATGGCTCTCTACATGTGCAGAGCCACTTTCACTTTTTACTTTATTTTATTTTATTTTTTAAAAAACAAACTTTCAAATTTTAAAATAATAAATTGGTTATTTTTCATTTGAAATGTAGTATTTGTATTTTTGAATTTAAAAACTAAATAAATAAACTAATATTTTTAATATTTTTTATTTTGAAATATTATTTATAAAAATAAAAGTAAAATAAAGAGTTCATATTAAAGAATCTATTGGAACAAATTTAAATATATTACTCTTTTTATTAAAGATCCTCTTTATTACTAAATATGCTCTTTAAAATAAAGAGCACTATTTAAAATGCTCTTACCCAGTTAAATTAAAATAAAAGAAAAAAATTATTCTTATATCCTTCATATATAGCCAAATTTACACATGCGTTCTTTTAAAAAAAAAACAATGTCATTCTTTGCTCTTGTTTTCATTAATATTTTAATTGTTCATTCAATTTTTATTGTTATTCAACTAATCCAAAAGAGTTAATTAACAAAATTTAATTTCAGTTTACTCCTTTAGCTTATTTTTAAAATATGTTTAAATAAGAAAAATAAAATCTAATGATTTAATAAATTTAATTTAATTTTTTTATTTATTAATATTTTATTTTTAAAAATACTTTTTTAGATTAAAAAAGTTTATTTAGTTTTAAAAAACTTAATTAATAAAATAACATATTAATTTAGTTTTTACCTTATTTTTAATATAAATATAAATAATATATTTTCATGAGATTTAGTTTAATTTCTTTTACATGTATTAATGCTTTAGTTTTTAAAATTTTCTTAAAAATAAATGTTTTAGTTTCTAAAAAAAATTCTTAATTTTGAAAAGTAACAAAAATTACAAATTACAAAATTAAGAAAATTAAAAGAGTAAAAAAATTATATTTATTAAATCAAATCAGTGATATCTTTTTTTCTATGAATAAATCAATGATATCTTATAAAAATATATATATATTTATATTAAAATAATTTAATTTTATTAATTAAATATTTAAGTTAATTGACTAACACTAAATATGAACTGTTGAATTAAAATATTAACAAAACTAAATATAAAAATAACATTGCTTAATTTTTAAATAAAAAAATTTAAATATAAATTATAGTATATGTGAAGGTATCGGAATAAGAACATCCCCAATGATACTCTCTATAGTAAAGAGCGTCTTTTATAAATAGAGATCATTTTATATATAAATAACAATTTTATTAATTTTGGTCCAAAAAACTCTCTAATTTATAACTCTTTATTATTATTTTGTCCATAAATATTAAATTTATTTTCTGTTATAGTGCATAAATTAAACATCATATTATCAACAATAACTAACCAAATCATTTTAAAATTTGAAATAATATTGAAGAGATATTGATTAGAGAGTGAAGTTTGGTTCTTCATACATAAAGAGTCAAACATGCTTTATTCTTACCTTAAAATAAAGAGTTGGTGCCCGCACGGATTTGGTCTAGTGATATAAGTCTCAGCCATCTGGGCGCTAAAGGTTGTGGGTTCGAACCCCGGCTACGCCCTTTCTTAATATGGAGTGGTTGAGGCTGGGTTGCTAGCCATTATAGCCCGGATTTACCAGGTATGTGGGCTTGCGGGCGGTCCATATCTCGGGGTTTGACAATGATATTGAGTTTCGGCTCAGTAGAGTGAGTCCTCGTCACCAAAAAAAAAAAGAGTTGGAGGTTCAATTCATTACTAAAATCTTTAAAATAAAAAATTTGATTATTTTAAAAAGCTCATCAGAAATACTCTAATCCACCCAACTGATAAATATCTAGTCTATCTTTGAAAGAAGATCTAATTAGCCACCCACTACTTTTAGTAAAGAGTAAAGACAAAGAAATAGAGAACACAATAAATGCCTTGCTTAGTGGCAATTCCTATTAATCCATGCTGGTTAGTTTGAAGTTATTTATTTTCTTAAAGTAGCAATAAAGCAAGAATTTTTACTCCATTCATTCTGAAATAGTTGTCGTTTTAGCTATTTTCATATAAATTAAGAAATTAATAATGTTTACAATTATAAGTATTTTTACTAAATTAGCCCTTCTTGAAAGTTGTTAACATTAATTAGTATGACTCTTTATTTGTATTTTTATATTCTTTTAATTAATTAATGAGGGATATATGTGAAAAAATAGCAATAAATGTTTTTTTGGTATTCTAAAGTGACAAGTATTATGGAACAAAAAAATCTCTATAAAGCGACAACTAATTCAGAATGGAGGGAGTATATTGATTGATAGATAATTAAAGTTAAATTAAGCATTAAGATTCTCTAGTTAGCTGCAAATTTTATAATTTGACTCATGGCTTGTTATCCATTCAAGTGATGCCAAATGGTGCAAATGGGCAAACAATAATATATTTTACTACTACAAACCAAACAAAAAATCAATAAAGAAAAGTTAAGAAACATCAAAGAAAGAGTTCATATAGAAGAAACATATGAGCACCACATAACCATATAATTTAATAAAAAAATAATTTTTTTCAAATTCCTAAACTTACATGTTTTGATTATCTGATCTTTAAATTATTTTCTACTTTTATTTAGTCCATCAACTAAGCAAAAAGCATTAAGTCCTTAAGTAAAAAAAATAACGTTGTTTCGTTATTTTCAAAAATACAAATTGATATCCTAAACGGCGTCGTTCTAGTAGTCTGAGACTGAAAAATGGTTTTTCGCTAAATTGAAGGACCAGATAAGAATAAAAAAAATATTGAGGACCAGATAAACAAAACAGGTATAATTTAAGAACCTGAAAATGGACTACTCCCCTTCTAAAAAAAAACCGTACGTGACACTCTCGCGTCATACGACGTTTTAATAGAGGAATCTAACGTTTGAAAATCTCAAAAGCAACATTTGAATTGAGAGTTTTAGGAATCCAATGATTTAATAAAATTCATAAATTTGAAATTCGTAAAATATAAAATTACTAAATTTAAAATTATACAAATTGAATTAAATATACAATTAATTGATTAATAGGCATAATTTCAAAATATTAAAATATTAAAGAAATTCATTACTCATAAAAACTAATGAATTTACCTTTTTATTTAGGAAATAAAATTTTAAAAGATAAACTAAACTATGAGAGATGATAATTTTTTAAATTTGTGAATTTTCATATTAAATTATTGACATTTTTGATCGAGCCTTATTAAAGCAAGTCCCTTGTCTTATTTTTCTTTGACGGAGCTTTCTTGATTTATTATTTTTCTCTTTATTTTTTTCCTTGTTGCTTTCGTTTCCTTTGTTCTTTCGGTTGTATTCTTATTCTTTGGTGTTTAATCATTTCTACAGTTTTTCTTTTTGTCTCTTGGGCGATTTCTTCCTTTGTCTTTTGGGATATCTTTTTCTTTGCCTCTCGGGCCATTTTACTATTCGCCTCTTGGGCCATTTTGCTCTTCCTTTTATTGCGGTTGATAGGGATGAGCCCTTCAGTTTCACATCATTCAGGTCGAGTACTTCAGTTTTGATTTTCTTTAGCACCTTAACTTATTTTCTTCCAATTCTCTTACGCTACGTTGTTTTTAGAGGTGTTACCCCATTCTTTTTTATTTTCCGGTGATGTTTCTTTTAATTTCTTGATTTTCATTTTTTGGTGTTTCTTTGATTTCTTTTTGATCGACCCTTATTAGACCGAGTCTCTTCTTGATTTTCATGGTCTATTCTTTTTAACCGAGTCTTTTTAGGCGCAATCCCTTATTGATTAGGCCATATTTGGCTTCTTCTTCTTTTATATTTTATAACATAATTATTGAATTCAATTTAAAGGCATAATATATTTAAATTTATATAAAAGTGTGGATTAAACTAAAATAATAATTTATTTTTCTCTTTGATTTTGAAATTAAAATCAATAATTAAATTTTAATATATACCATGGAAAATTTCAGAATATATAAAAAGGTTCATCACGTATTATAATATTCCAGCGAACATAAAAAATATTGCACATAATTTAATATAAGATAAAATATTTGAAAAACTTATCATGATTTAAATCCAGTTGATAATAAGATAATAACTCAGTTTCGAATGTAATTTTGGTGATGCCGGAAGATTTTTTGTCGGAATGCAGTGTTGGAGTTTTTCTAGACTCTCTAATAAAATTGATTCTTTAGAAATTTTATCGCAATGTTTCGAACGAGATATAAGTGTCTCAAGCGAGACATTATCTAACCCAGCAAGTAAATTGACATGCTTCCAAAATATTAAATGGCCATTTCAATTTCTTAATCACGGCCACCTGCATTCCTTTTTAAACATGGATTTGCTTGTTATCCTTAATTACTTTCCTTTTCTACAGAATGTGGTGAATAATTTTATAATGTGACCTGCCTGCTCCTTATGCATTTTCATTAGCTACTGCAAATTCAGCCTTATTTTCTAATGATTAGGGCTTGAAAATTTGACCTTGGATAAATTATACAATAAGGAAGACATGCATCAATATAAAGTCGGAACATTTTTTAATAAAATAACATCTCAAAAAATTAAAACTAGATAAGGCATGAAAAATATTATTTCTACAAGTAGATTTTCAAATTTGTAATGTTCCGATAAATTTTTATTAAATAAGAATTTATCTAAAATTTTATATATGTGAATGTCTATTGAATTGGATTATGTTTGAGAGTTTTCAACAAAAAGTTAATTATTATTTTACGGCTTAATAGTTTAAACATAATCCCGAATTTTTGCATGTTTTGTAAATCTAACACAAATTTTTAATTTTATAAATTAAAGCATGAACAATAGTTTGTAATTTTAGACACCGAGCAATGTTTCATCAGAAAAAAGTCAATGTAGATAACGGTCTTGGTCAGAAATAACCTCATTTCTATATTTTTAAGCTATTAACCCTAAAAAGGAAGAGAAAAGCAGCTCCAACATGTATAAAGTATATGATTTTTTTTTTTTTATAAAAGCTAGTGGACTAAATTGAAAGAAACAAGAAAACACAGGATAGTTATTAATTAAAATATAGATGAATGACAATGATAAGCATGGAAAAAGCACTAAACTATTATATAAACACTAAAACATACCCACCTGTATTAATTTAGAAAAGCAAACAGTTAAAAAGGTTACCACTTCTAATGGCATCCAGATTCTTGTTAGGCCACAGCTACTCTGGACCCTCCCGTTTTTAGTTTTCAACTTTAATAATAATAATTGTAAGAAAAATAAATCACAAGCAAAGAACCTGAAATGATCTACAGAGCACTGTATTTGATTCTTGTAGGAGCATATGTAAGTACTTAATTGAACGAATAAAGAGTCAACGCACCTCCTGAACTTGTGACACGGAATTATCTGACCCAATTTATATTTTTTTGAGCAACGAACTCCAAAACTCTTCAATTTTGAGTCAGATAACCCCATAATTATATTTTTAAAACGTGTAAAATACAAATCGGAGGCGAAGGATGCAAAAAAGTAATTAAATATTTCCCGAATTGTTGCGATATAAAATCTATTTTTTAAATTAAAATATAAATTATCGGGTTATTTGACCCAAAAATGAAGAATTTTGGGGTTATTTGCTCAAAAAAATATAAATTAGGTTAGATGATCCCGTGTTACAAATTTAGAAGGCGCGTTGATCCTTTCTTCCTTATTGAACTATTCAAAATCTATTCCCTCTTGTTTTTGTTAAAAGTGGTTATTTAGATTAAATTATTGAATGACGGATATTAAAGAAATATTTATGCATAAATAATTTGTTTAGTATTTTGAAATGTCTTTATAAATTTGTTTCAAGATAATTTAGAGAATACTTTCGTACTAAAAACATATTGTGAATTTTCTCCATTCTTTTATTAATTTAAAATTTATTTTATATTTTTCTTTTTAACAAAAAATATTTTAAAAATGGCTATAAAAAATTTTAAATATCCTAATATGGACTAAACTAGCCAATTTTGCAAGGTGTGGTCATAACTGATAAAACTAGAAAACGTTTGCTATTTAATTGAAATGCCTATTATAAAATTGCATAGAGGTATCAATTAGTTAATTTTTTTTTACCAGTATCAATGCTTAAAAATAATATATGCTCAACAGATAGAGATATTAATTTTATTGAATTTTTTTTCTTTCGCAAACTTTTTTATAGAAGTTATTTCTAAAATACTTGATTTTAAAATTTATTTACACCCTTTTCACCCATTTTTTCAATATTTTTGTCGCTATCCTTTTTGTAAACATATTTACAAAAATATCCTTCTATATGTAAAATGCTTCACATATTTTAGGTCATTTTTTACACAGAGCAGCTGCCCATCCCTCTCTCTATTCCTCTTCCTCTCTAATGTTTCTCTTCTTTTCTTCTTTTTTCCGTTCGTCTACTTCTTTCAATTATCTTTTCTGTTCATCCATTTTCGTTGGACATCGCTTTCTTCCATCACGTCGTCACACGCCTTTTGATAGATTTCTCATCATGATTTTTTTGTTGTCGCATTTTTCAGTGGATTTCTCATCGTCGTGATTCTTTCCATTGATTTTATCGTCACCGCGTTTCTTTCGATGGATCCCTCGATATCGTTTTCATATTTTTTTTTGTAATTTTTTAGGTTTTTTGTAAATAGATTATTGTAGATTTGTTATTTTTTTACTTATAAATTTTTTCTATTATTCATATAATTATTTTGTCTTTCTCTTGTTCATAGATTTGTTCTTTTATTTTGATGCTACTGATTTTGTAAACAACAAATTGATTTATGGTGTATTTACGGAGTTTAATAGTGTATTTATTTTATAGTGTATTTCTAGTATATCATAGTGTATTTGTGGTGTTTTTCTAGTATATCTATATTTTTGTGATGTATTTCTAGTGTTTCTTTAGTGTATATATGGTGTATTTGCAGTGTTTATCTTGTATTTGCATTGTGTTAATAGTATATACTTTAAAAATATTACAAAAAAACTATATATACACTATATATACACCATATTTACACTAAAAACACACCATAGTTATATTAAAAAAACACTAGAAAAAAATTTATAAAAAAAAAGCATAAATCATAAAAAGTAACCAAAGGATATTTTTAAAATTTAAAAAAAAAATGGTATAAAAACAGGTACGATTTGTAAATGTATTTAAAAATAATATAAATCAAAAATAAAATATAAAATAGTGTACTATAGGAAATTTTCTCTTTTTTTATAAGTAGTAGTATATTAGAATTCATTAATATAATATTTCATTTCACCTGATGTAATTTTATTTTATTTAATATTATATTTTTCTAAAAAATATTAAGTTTAAATAAAATAATACTAGTTATTTATGAATTATATATATATATATATATATATATATATATATATATATATATATATATATATATATATAACACCACAACATGGTTTTAGCGACTAATACACGAGTTTGATATCCCAAACCAGGTCAATTTGCGTGAGTTTTGTTGTTCATACATAAGTCATAGAAGTAAGCTGCCTGCCTAAAATAAGGCTTTGTGAATAACCAGTTCCAAAAGCTCCAGTTACAATTCGCTGACAGAGTAGCTCCAACTTCAAGAGGAAATTCGTTCCAAAGTGGGCTTTTGCCCCTTCCTCTCCTTTCAGTCGGGACTTTCAATTCCTCTAATTTCGTTTGAACTCCATTCCATCGACCCTTTCAGTCGAGCATATTATATAGGTTTTTTGTCGACCATATTCTAACCTATCCTTGACTTTCTTTGTTTGCTTCATCCCTTTGATCTATGTCGTTCTCCATAGATGTGTTCCCGCTCGAGGCCCAAGAAAAAGGTAATTACTTTTATATCCTTTCTTCTGAAGTGATATATATCAATGTCTGGACTAGGGGGCGTCAGCCAACGGCTCTTGGACTATTGTTTTGGGACTGATGAAGTATTTTTTTCGTAAATAATTATTTTTTTAAGGAATTTATTTTTTAATATATAATTTTGTTTTAATAAATAATTATTTTCAATTAATATTATTTTAATTAATAAATAACTTTTTTAAATTAATAATTCTTTTAAGAAAAATATTACTTTTAGCGACGGATTAAAAAATCTGTCGCTAAATGTATTACTTTTAGCAACGGATTTTAGTGAAAAAAATGGTGGAATGAGTCCCGCCAATTTTTCCGTCGCTAATCGACTGTTTTCTAGTTGTATTTTAGCGATTTAACTCTAGCGTTTCAAACATTACTGAACAAATACTAATCTTTTTAATTTTTACATTTTATAGCCTCATATATATATATATATATATATATATATTGCCAACACTCCAAAAATACATAACAACTATATATATGATATTATCTTTATTAAAATGTATAGTTATTTAAATTATTTTTAAATTATCTAATTATTTAAAAATAAAAAAATTAATCATTCATATTTTAGTAGCTTTAATTAATTAATTTATTAAATTTATTTAAAAAATTATCAAAAAAACTATATAGAAGAAGTTTTAAATTAAATACTTTTATCACAAAAATAATTTTTATTATTTTTATTAGATATAATATAATTTATTTATAATATAAAAAATAAGAAAAGATAATTATACCTTTTAATAGAGTAAATTACCCTTAGATACTACACATTTTTTTTTAATTTACATTTTCGTCCCTGCTATTTGAAAAACAAACGATATGATTCTCCATTTTTATTTTTGTCAACACTTTAGTCATTCCGTCATTTTTGGTGTTAGTCAATTGAGTTAAAGAATAAAATTAATATTTTTAATATGTCTAAATAGAAAACACACTTACTATTGCGAGATTTAATGTAGTATGAGCTTCATTTAAATTTTAATATTTTGATAAAAAATATTATTTAGTTTTAATTTTAAAAACTAAATAAAGTAAAAAAATTAAAAAAAGTGAAAAAAAGTGAAAAAAGTGAAAATTATATAAAAAATATTTTTTAATTTTATATTTGTTAATTTAAAAAACTAAATAAAGTAAAAACATTTAAAAAAATAAAATTAAAAAAAAGTGAAAATTATATAATTTAAATTTATCAAACTATTAAATTTCATAAATTTACAATTTTTATTTATATATATATATATATATATATATATATATATATATATATATATATATATATATATATTATTTTCATAAATTTCATAAAAATATATTTTTTAGTTTTAATTTTTTTTTTAATTTTAAAACCTAAATAAAATTAAAAGTAAAAGTGAAAAAAGTGAAAATTAATAATTTAAATTTATTAAACTATTCAATTTCATAAATTTATATATTTTAATCTTTATTTTTTTATTTTCATAAAAAGATATTTTTTAGTTTAATGTTTTTAAATTTTAAAAACAAAATGAGGTAAAAGAATTAAAAAAAATTAAATTAAAATATTAAAAGTAAAAAAGTGAAAATTAAATCATTTAAACTTATTAAACTATTAAATTTTATAAATTTTATAATTTTTATGTATATTTGTGTCAAAATTAAAATTTAAGCTTTTCTAGTTAAGTCCTTTAATATAGTAGACTGGTACAATAAATGGACAGAGTGAATAAACTGTTGATCGAAAAAATAAAAAAATAACATATCGTTTAATTTTCAAAAAGAAGAAACGAAAGCGTGAATTATAACATATATACACATTTTATAATAATTTACTCCTTTTAAAATCATTAGCATAATAACATCAACACTTAATTAGATCCTATCAGACAACGGTTAACAGCTATCAGCTATCGGCAACAGCTGAACCAAAGATATCCTAAAGAACATAAGTTATTCTAAGATGTATATGATATTGCATGTAGTACAAAAAGAAATGCATGAAAACTAAAGCTTATTGGTGGCTGGCCTGTAGTTCCATCACACTTCTATTCATCTCCCTTTCTTTTACTCTCTCTCTCTCTCTCTCTCACTCTGTCCCTCTCCTATTCTTTCTGTTGTTTTAACTTTGCCTGAATATATACCAACATGCCTCCAAACTAATGGGGTTTGTTCTGTTTTGCTAGCACTTGAACCCTTGCTTGCTTATCATCTCTCTCTGTTAGGTGAGCCTTCTTTTTTTTGATTTGATCATTTTTTATTGGAATCTTGTAATTAATTAACTGTTAAGTTGCTGTTTTTAGAATCTTTTAACTGTTTTTTATTTCTCTCTTTCCATTATTCTTGGATTCTTCACATGATTTTTTGGTTCTTTTGTCACTATCTTAATTGTACTCTAATAATATCTTGAATTGTTTTTCCCTTTTTGAAATTCTTTTGTTATGATTTTCTTGATTTGTTGTGTTCAATTGGTTTTTGTACTTTGGTAATGATCACCATAGTTTCAAGAATCAGAGTATCAGCTCTGTTATTTTAGTTTAATTTGTATGTTTCTTGAACCAGAAAATTGCAAAATAAAGAGTGGGAATTTGATCAAGAATCAAGAAATAGAGTAATTTTGGAGGGTTTGTAAATGGCTGTGAAGACTCTGTATTTCAAAGAACATGAAGGAATTGGGCAGTCATCAATGCCTTGGTGGAGTGCTTTTGGGTCTCAATCTGTTAATGGTGAAACCTTTGACTTATTCAAGCTTTCATCCATGGAAAAATTGACGGAAGAAGACCAATTCAGTGGCTTGAAGCAAACCAGAAACAATACTGAGCATGATCTGAATAAAAAGATTTCTGATACTAATACCATTCAATTCACTGTTTTTCCTGGTAATTGATCCTTTATCTTGAATATAATTGATCTTTTAAAAATTTGCAAATATTATGCTATCTTCTTGGTCTTTCTTAAGTTTTAGAAGTGTTTCCGAAACGTAGGACTCGATTAATTTCTGTTCAACATAGGTCTTGTCTTGATCAGCGACGGTCCGACGGATAGTGTTGAAATCATTAAGGGTTATGTGTAAGTAAAATCCATAAGAGAGATGATAACTATTTGTTTTGTTTTTGGCCATGAAATAATTGGAATACAATCCAAGATTGTCTTGGGTTTGATTAGCCAAATTTATGGTCATGTAAACAATCAAAATTAACTTTTTATACACTCCAGTGTCATCATTTCTTGCTGTTAACTTCAAAATTTACTGGTTGTTGTAGTGAGATAGCTAGTTTCTTCTTCTGATGTTTTGTTGCACGCCAAAAATGGAACGGTGGAAAACTAAAACCTGAATCAGAAAATGGTAGTAGAACATTTTCTTGAAAAATGACAAGGTTATTTGTTATTTTGAGGATTAATTTTGAAATTGTAGTTTTGCATTCTCTATTGTGAGTATATCAGAACAGTATATTTAGACGTCCAAAATGGTTAAAGAGTGTTACATTCCATCTTAAAATTAATTGGTGTTAAGTGGAGATGCACAATCAATATTTAAACACATTTTTTAATTCATACACAAAACCAATGTGGAATACTCCCATTTCAACACTCTCCCTCACGCGTAGCGTGTCTGGGCCGAGCAACCAATTCCCCCTCATACATCTCACGAGGGTTGGATCAAAATTAAATTGTGTGAATGAACAAAATTTTGGTATCATGTTAGATTTAAATTGTATAAATGAATAAGGTTCTGATAACATGTTAAATTCCATCTTAAAATCAACTGGTGTTAAGATGGAATTAACAAAGATTGATTAAGAATCTAAGTTGAAAACTTCACCTTTGAAGTTGGAAAAGAAAATATTATTATCCCACATTGGATAGTAAGCGAAGCTTGGTTATAAAGTTTCCAAATCTCAAAGGTGTTTCCGAAAATAAAACAGTGAAATATAGTATGCTCAATGCAGCATAACCTTCAACACTGCCTATCTCATAACAAGACATGTGATTTATTTGTTCAGGTGACTGTAAAGTTTCAAGTGATGGACAAAAACCTCCGCAGACAGCCGAATATCATGGTCATGTCGACATGGGATTTCGCCAGCCGATGGTATGATTTCTCTTTTCTTTCCATCAACAATTTCCTTCACTCGGAATTGGAAAAGATTTCCCGGAAAAATGTATGATTCCTGATTGTTTCTAAAATGCAATTGTAGATTTATGCAAAATATCCTCACATGGATCAATGCTACGGGCTATTCTCAGCTTATGGTTCGCAAATTCCGGTATAAACTTGTTCCTTCAACTATTCTATATGTAGCACACAAATGTAAATACTGAAATGAAAAACACCGAAATGAAAAATGGTGAGATCATATTTTGGAGTATATAAGAATGAGAATAGGCTATAGATATAACCGGTTCCCTAAATGGCTTTATGGATATTCCTCAATGTCCCGGCTATTCACGAGGAGTTTCAAAAGTATTTCTAAAAATGAAAACTTGTCCACTCTTATGTTTTGGCATTTCGTTTCTGGGTATTGCAAGGGCCGAATGATGCTGCCAATGACCATGACGACGGACGAAGGGCCAATATTTGTGAATCCTAAGCAGTATCATGGAATCATCAGGCGCAGGAAATCTCGTGCAAAGGCTGAACTCAAGAATAGATTGACCAGAAAAACAAAGGTACGGTTTCTACAATTGCAACTTAGTCTCGTACTTCATATAAAACAACTCAATACAGTGGACATAAAGTATTATGCGGTTTTACGGTACCTGAATTGCTATAGTAATTTTCTATTGATATAAAATTGAAAATACTCAGTTATCAGAATATAACAAAGAATTAGAAATTTTATACTAGAAGGTCAAATTGCAATATACATTATACATGGAGAGCAATTTTTAAAAATGGGAGATCAAATTGTAATATAATTTAATTTTTTTATACTAATGTGAAAAGTTGGAAGGGCAAGGCCATCCCTTGCCCTCTCACTCTGTCATTAATAACAAATAAAACTATGGTAATCATTTTATAAAATATTTATAGTCGAATAACCGCAAATAAAAAAGGGCAAATGTACGATTTTTACAAGGAATAAATTATAAATATAAAGTGACGGAGTTTCAGATGAAACATAGAACTCGACAAGTTTATTGGAACGTAACTCCGAGTTAAACAAATGGTTACCTTTTTGATGGGTTAAATGTCTATTCTACAGCCTTATATGCACCTGTCAAGGCACCTCCATGCGATGCGTCGACCAAGAGGAACCGGTGGCCGTTTCTTGAATTCCGGCACCGGAAAAGGCGGAACAGAAGCAAAGAAAGCCAGCCATGTTACTCAAATATCTCATCCCACAGCTTCTCATAGCTCTGAAGTCTTTCAATCTGATAGCGGAACTCTAAACTCACCCAAGGAACCAAACATTTCAGGGTCCGAGGTGACAAGTACGTACTCTAAGAGACATTTTGATCATCACTTCTCGATCAATTATCTCTCGCCACCTGTCCACCCTTTCATGATGGACAGTGGACAGTGGATTGCAGCCGCAGCAGATAACTGCTGCAACCTGAAAGTTTGACGAAACCGGGATGGGATTAGGGCTTAGTTGTTGGCATGCACTAAGCACCAAAACCATCCCTTTGTCGCAACCAAATGATGTTTGGTTGTCTGGGCAAATCATTCTTGGCTCATATGCATCAAGGGCATTTCTGTCATTTTTAAAGGATGATTAGAGGTGAAACCTTCATGCATATATATGTATAAAAAAAATATAATTAACAAATATATATATAAATAGTGTGGAAATGAATAAGTGCATTACCATTGTGTAATGATGATGTGAAATTCTGGTTTGTGTTTCTTGAAGTTAGATGTTTGCTGTCTGGTTTTCAGACATTGTGTAATAAAATGTATTCTGCAAATTGTAAGGATTATTCAAGATGTAATTTGTAAGGATAATATGACTTTGTGAACTACTTTGAGCTTCCTAGTTGTGTATTTCTTGATTGATCATGTGTAGTTGCAGAGTTCTATATGTGAGTTGAATATATAAACTACCCCCACTGCCGACAATAATAACAAAATTGAACGGTTCATGTTAAAGGGTCATTTCAAAAGAAAAGGATAGTAGACCCCGGGTCACTAAGCTTATCGGGAATTATCAAAAGGATAATGAGTTATATCTTTTGTTAGAACAGTACGCCATTGTGGTCAAAATATAAAAAACGCAACTTTTTTATTTACATGACACGTCGGAAATATAAACTCAGAGAATTTTTTAGTTAGATCGAGTCTACCACGTCATCTGTAGAGTAAGTTATTCATAATACAACATCTCATTAAAATGATGGCAATATCGTAATAATTGTGCAATAAATGTGACTCGTCAGACGCTGAGTCGCACCTTCCCTTTTCGCCATGTCATTGTCCACATTATTGTCTTCTTTCCTAATTTCTTTCAACATTTTCCAGCAAAAATTGCTGACGTGTTACTATCCGGTTCGTTATGTCATGCCAGTATCCGGTTGCCGACTCAGTATTTTTCACCAAATTTTTGAACGGTGTATAGATTTGAGAAAAATTGGTAGTTGGTGTATGAAAATGATGATTTTTAAACGACGTGATTAAAATGAGAAAACGTGTAAAGTTGGTGAATTTTTATGACACTACCCCTTAAAAATAATATAAATTTCATTAAACATCAATTTTTACGAAATCAATTTTTAGTTTTTTTATGCCACCAAAATAATAATTGATTTTTTCTTTTAAATATCCGTCTTATTTGTCTAGGTTCAAACCCAAATGACCCAGACGAAGTGTTCTTCGTCTGGGTTCGTCAGGGTTTGAACCCAGGTGAAGTGTTTATCGTCTGGGTTGGAACCCAGACGAGATCTTCTTATGGGTTCCTACCCAGACGGAGTGTTCATTGTCTGGGTTCAAACCTAGACAAGTTCATCGTCTAACGAAGAAGGTTGTGATTAAAATGAAAAAACGTGTAAAGTTTGTGAACTTTATGATATTAATCCTATTTTTAAAGTTATTGATGGAAAGAAATTAAAAAAATTAAGGAAGAAGATGATGACGTGAAAATTTAGGGGCTATACAGATGATAACATGGTGAAAGAGGAAGGTGTGACTCAGCGTCCGGCGGACCACATAGGACCAAATCGCCGGAATTCATTAGGAATTGTCGGAGTTTCAGAAATGATAAGTTCGGTAACTATTTCGGAATGAAAATTAGTTCGATAACCATTTTGTACTTTTGAGAAATATAGTTACCCTCAAAATCTATTACCATTTTTTAATACCAAAAGTAATTTTTTCGGCATTGGCATGTAAGCAAACACACTGCGATTTTGCGTTTTTTACCCTTCTGTTATAATATTTGGTATAATTCAGTGTTCTTTTTTTTAACCGAGCTTTTAATTAATACCTTTTTTAGTGCCTTATGTTCTAAAAGAAAATGTAAAGAACAAACTCTTAACCTGGCCAAATTTATTTATTTTTTCTTAGAAGGATTGCTAAGGAGAAAAATAATTAATTATTCTGCACATTCTAAAAGTAGAAACTCTAGCTATATCTTCCAACATGAGAATTTTAAAATATCAGCATGCATATTTTCAAAGAGTCAACCCTGTAAAAAAGGAAAATATTATGGTTGACCATCCAATTCGCATAACGGTTTCCTTCTTTATAAGTATGACAGATAGGGATATGCATAAAACGGTCAAGTCGATTAATCGAATTAAAATCGGAAAACCGAATAGGAAAATGTAGTTAATGGGTCCAAAAATTTAGATTTAGGTTTAGATTTTGAGAGATTTATGAATTTACCTAAAAAAAGAAAATAATTTGAATTTCTACCTCAACATGGAAAAGTCAACAAAAATACTCCAAGATTTGACAATTTTGATGTTTTTACTTTCCATGTCTAACTTATTAGGATTTTACTCTGTCTATATAATAGACTTCTCTGACACACTCTCTCTCCCTTTCTATCTCCTTTTCTTTCTCTTTCTTTCTCTCTTTTTCTTTCTCTTTCTTTTTTTCTCTCTTTTTTCATACATAACGTCTCTCCCTTTCTTTTTTTCAAACTTTTATTTTGTTTACTTGTTTCAAACTTTTTTAAATTAGGTATTTTTTATTTCTTCATACTTTAAATTAACAAATTTGCTATTATAAATTACCAATAAATAAAATATTTTCTTTTCATTTATTTCAGTATTATCAAATATTTTATAATTTATAAATATATACTACTATTTAAATATTTTATTATATTAATAGCATATTCAAAAATTATTTGAATTAAATAAAAAATTACAGTATTACATTATCATATGATTACACTGTATCACTTTATCATATGATTATCACAGTTTCATCTTAGCATGTAATTATCAGTGTATCCTATTGTATTGTCATCTTATTATCATATTATTATCAATATCGTATGTAATAGATTATTATATGATAATGTGATGATACTGTTGGATAATATCAGACAAAATCATATTATCATATGATTATCACAATATTACATTATCATATGATTATCACAGTTTCACCTTATCATATAATTATCAATATATCATATTGCATTGTCATTTTATTATCATGTCATTATTAGTATCGTATGTAGCAGATTATTATCATCTCGTTATCATAATTTTTCTGTAATTTATTTTTATATAGGTATTATGTTATCATACCATTATCGTTTTATTATCAATAAGAATCTTATCATACTACTCTATCTTCACATTATCATCTCGTTATCATAATTTTTATGCATTGTTTTCCATATAGATATCATACTATTATCATAATAACTTTATTATTTAATTATCATCTGGTTATCACTGCTATCATGAATCTTTTAGTAATTATATTTTCACGTACATTATCATCCAATTATCATATTTTATTATCATCTAGTTATCATACCGCAATGTTATATGATAATATTATAATATAACATGATAATCAGATGTTGTTTTTTTCATGTAGTGTTATGATAATAAAATGATTATCATGTTATTATCACTATATTATCATATTATCGTACTATTATCATAACTTTATTATTTAATTATCATCTGGTTATCACTGGTATCATGAATCTTTTTGTAATTATATTTTCACGTACATTATCATCCAATTATCATACTACTCTATCTTAACATTATCATCTCGTTATCATAATTTTTATACATTGTTTTCTATATAGGTATTATATTATCATACTATTATCTTTACTTTATTACTATTTAATTATCATCTGGTTATCACTGGTATCATGAATCTTTTTATAATTATATTTTCACGTACATTATCATCCAATAATCATAATCTTATCATATTTCATTATCATCTAGTTATCATACTGCAGTGTTATATGATAATATTATGATAATAACATGATAACCAAAGATTTTTTTCCTGCAGTGTTATGATAACGAAATGATAATATATTGATAATAACATGATAATCAGAGGTTGTTTTTAATAAAAAAAATCAATTTTTTCTGCAGTGTTATGATACTTACATGATAATGCAGTGATGATACTCATATGATAATCAGAAGCTGTTTTTTTTTTGCAGAAATCAATTTTTGTGTATAAAATCGTTTTTAATGCAAATGTTTAGATTTAAAAATGAGAAAATTCAAGAGTAATTCTTTTAGATCTGAAAATCAAAATAAATCGTATTAATCACCACGAGTTGAGAAAAAAATTTCAAAATTAAATATAAAAAACGGCGGAGCAATGAAAGAACGGCGGTGGAGCGACGAAGGAACGGCGGCGGAGCGATGAAGGACGGCGGTAGAGCAAAGAAAAAAATAAAGAATGAAAGAAAAAAAAAGAAAAAAAAAAGAATCAGAGAATAAGAAGAAGAATAAGAAGAAGAAGAAGAAGAAGAAGAAGAAGAAGAAGAAGAAGAAAAGGACGAGGAGAGAAGAGAGAGAAAAAGAAAGACAAATATAAAAAAAAGCCAACTGTAACATGATAGGAGTAGAAAAAATATACTTGAAGTAAAAAAATTAATAAATAGTAGGTATAATTATAATATAAATATGTTTTAGAGTAAAAAAATAAAAACATTAAAATAGTGAGGTATTTTCTATATCTTTTCCTTGTTGAGGTAGGAAATCAAATTATTTTTAAAAATGGAGTATTTATCCTAATTTTCTCTTAGATTTTTAATTTTTAAAGTTAATGGTTTAGTTTTAGATTTTTGAATTTTAAAAACCGCGGTTATCCGGTTTATAAATAATAATTTTTAATATATGTATACACATGCATACATTTTTTAATGCTTTAAATAATTTTTAATAATTAAAATAAATTGATTGATGAACTTTAATAGATATTTCATAGGAATATATTTTTTGTATTTGGAGAGTTGAATTTAATTGCTAATTGTAGTTCTAAATATTTGCATTGGTTTTATTCATAAAATAGTTTAAATTTGTATTTTTTTTTACTATAATTTGAATTTTTATAGCTTCTTTTTGTTTGTTAGAAAATTTAAATAGAATAATAAAAAATTAAAATTTTATTGTTAGACTTATTTAAAATTTCATCTATATGTTTTATCTTTTTTTTTTTAATTTAAATTTTCTAATGGTTATATGGTTAAAAACTGCAAAACTGAAAAAACAAACCGTTTTAAATGGTTAACCAATTTATCGGTTAACCGTTTAAAATTTTAGATTTAGATTTTTAATTTTAAAAACTGTACTATTATAGACCGGTTTATAAATTAACCTCATGGACCAGTTAACACTTAACCGGTCCATACCCGCCCCTAATGACAAATATTCGCATGCCAATTCCCGTTAAGGAGGGTTCTGATAGCACTAAAAAGGTTTATTTTGACATTGATGTAGTTAACATTTAATTAGCACGGAAACAAAAACTAAAAACGGAAATAACATAAAACGAACACGGGAAAACAAATTTTTCTAAAATAAAGGACACGAAACATGAAAAAAACGTATAAATAATAAAATATAAGAATAAATTTATAATATTAGAAATTACAAAATTCTATATATATTAAATTTTATTTATACATTTATGACAATTAAAAAAATAAATCAAACATAACTAAACCCAGCAAAAATAAGAATATAAGATTTATTATACACAATGTGAATAGTAAAAATTGTGGATAATTTATTAAAAAGAAATTATTTGTTGAGAATTTTTTACATTTTTTTACAATTGTTTAATTTTTTTTATTTGCGAAAACGACCCAAACATTTTCTTATGAGTTTTCGAGGGTTTTCGGTTTTCGAAGTGGGACACACAACTTTGTCAAAGTTTATATGCTTCTTAGGTTAACATCCTTTTTGAAGGCATCAACTGCAAGCTTACTATCCCTCTCGATGATTATATTTGTGTATCCTTTGTTTCAAACAACTTTGAGGCCATCGAAGACACCCCACAATTCAACCCAAGGAACAGAGCATCTCCCTAAAAACCTACTGAAACCGAACTCTCAACCACCATCTTTGTTGCGGGCCAAACCACCAAAGAAGGCATTATTGTCAGCAGACGCATTGCTTCATCAAAGTTAAGATTCGTCTAGATCTTTTGGAGAAGGGATAGGGGGCGGGTTAAGGAATGCAGTAGGGTTCGAGAGAAGAATGTGTTGAAGATAATTAAAAATAAACAGTGTATTATTTTAATTAAATTAAGAGTCAGTCAAATATAATTTGAACTAGTCTTAGTATTTATATATTAAGATCAATTAAAATTAGTTTATTTAGGCTCAAATTTTTGTTTGTTATAAATTGTCTAAGTTCATGTTATATTGTTAATATCATAAGAAAGATCACTAATTTTTGCAATTCTCATGCTTCTTTTTGAATTTTCATGGAAACAAGTCGATAAGAAATGTTATCCATAAAGTCATTTTATGTTTCTAAATATTTATAAAATTGCATTATTTTGGTGAACCGTTAAGCAATAATCGTATAGTTCGCTATGGCACGAATAAAGTACACGATCTCAACTGAGTACGTATTTCATCTTTAAAGATAAAATTGCTCTGCTAATTCCAAAGACACCAATAGTCTAATAATTGTTGAATGGATACAACAAGATGATCATAGGAAAAACCCAACCATCAGCAAAGACTATAGAAGACGCGAGAAAAAAAACACATAACTCGATCCCTTGCCGTATGCATATTTGTAGGTTGGCGGGGAGGAGGAGCAAATGAAGAAACACAAAAAAAGGAGGAAGTTCTGCCCTCCGGAAGGAGCGGTAGCCAAAACACTTAAATTTTGGCATCTTGGCATTTGATTAGATGGATTGCAAAGAAAGGAAGGCAATCGAGACCATACAGTAGTAGTTGAATTAGAACATTATGAAGTAAAGAAACTACTAGTGAACCAACAGAGCACAGTCACTATAACCATGTGGTCCACGTACCGAGAGAGGTGCCAATTTTCACCCATACTCATTTACCCACCCATACCCACCCATTGTATAAAGGGTATGGGTTATAAAAGGGTAGTTATATGTTAAATGGGTAGTAAATGGGTAGAAATTTTCCAACCCATTAAAATAAGGGTTATAAAAGGGTTTGACATGGATACCCACACTCTACCCATAATGATCTAATAGGCAAAATTGGTAGTCATAATGAACTAAAATAGTTTTTCAAAAAATATTTTTTTCAGAAAATATTTGTTTCAGAAAATATTTTTTTCGGAAAATATTTTTTTTCATAAAATATTTTTTTCGGAAAATTTTTGATATACAATTAAAATGTAATATAATTTAAATTTTAAAAAGCCAATTTTTAACATTATACATATAAAGTGGGTTAGGGTCATATAGGGTTACATGGATATGGGCACCCATATAAAATTAAAACGGGTCATAAATGGATAGATTACCCATTTATGACCCTACCCATTTAAACCCCACCCAAACCCACCCATTTGCCACCTCTAGTAACGACATAGGAGGAAGTATGGTGAAAATGCAATTGCACCCATATCCCATCATGGGGATAGGAGGAGGTATGTTCCAACCATTGGGAAAATTCGAGATGAGAATAGAGTTTGGCGAAGATAAGGGAAGAACAAAGAAAATCAAAACCACTTTCCACGTAAAAGAAAGGTGAATCCTAGAATAGACGCTCTTTTGCAAGTTCAAGGCGCCAACATGCATACGATATTGGGAAATTATACTTATCATGCCTTCCGGAACCATAACAGTGAGAGGCGACCCTACGATGCGAAAACATGCTATAAAACAACCTTGGCCGAGTTGATGCCCATCAAAAAAATATAGAGCTTACCCTGCGATGATCCGTGATCGGAACCGTTAAGAGATATGAAGAAATGGAGACCGGACCCGGAAAAGTAGTTAAGATCGGCAAAAAGAATAGGAAAGACACTACGAGAAGAGACAAAGGAGAAACTTTACGTTCATCGAGAGACCTTTTCTAGCAAACCCTCATAGATCAAAGGAATAACACTAGAAATAGCATGTGATGTGCTTAATGTAGACCCATCCGCAAAACTGGTCAGACAAAAAAACACAGATTCGTAGAGGAGAAGGAGAGTGCCATTGCAAAAGATGTGGCATAACTTAGAGCGGTAGGCTTCATTAGAGACGTCCAATACCCAGAATGGGTAGCAAATGTTGTACTAGTAAAGAAGGTGAACATAAATACCAATGTGAGTGGATTTTATCAATCCGGATAAAGCATGTCCGAAATATTTCTCGCTCCTCAACACCAACTGTTTGGTTGATGCGACATCATGGTTTGAGTGTACAACTTCATGGCTCAAGGATACCGCCAAATACCTAAAGGAACAAGACTATGGAAAATGAGTTTTGTAATGGACGAATGGACTTTTTGATACACAATGATGCCTTCGGGTTGCAAAAAGCAAGAGTCATATACCAAAGTTTGATGAAAATCATGTTAAAATAACGGAGAGGAAACACGGTGGTAGTCGTAGTAAGAAGAAAAAACAAACAAGATCACCATAGACCTAGCGATGATGATATATGTATTAACAAGTTTAGAATGAAGATGAACTCGGTTAAATACACATTCGGAGTGGAAGCATGGAAATATACGGAATACATGGTATCCAAAAGAGGCATCGAGGGAAACACGAAAAAAATTGAGGCTATAGTGGAAGTACTCTCTGTAAGGAATCAACATGAAGTTCAAATCCTGAATGAACGAATAACAGCCCTAGGAAGGTTCATTTCTTCCTCCACAAAAAGATATCTACCGTTCTACCAAACATTGAAAATAAAACATTCAAATGGGAAAAGGAGTGTGAGCAAGCATTTGAAAAAAAAAAGAACATTCTATTGAAACCACCATTATTGAGAAGACCCTCGTTGGGAGACGTACCTTTACATGTCCGTCTGCAAAGATAATGTTGCATCCCTGCTAATCAGGGGAGAAGCATGGCAACAACTGCTACTATAGTACATCGGGCGCACTGCCTAAAAGACTCACAGGAATCTATATTGGATGAGTGAAAAGTTGACATTATCACTTGGTATTAACTACTAGAAATTTAAAAACCACCCTTTCAAACATTCCCTTCTGCAATATGAACCAATCAACCCCTCAAGAACTACCATGGCGGTTAGTAAGTTGGTCAGTACAGCTAGGTGAGCATGACATGAGGTATAAACCAAAACCAGCCACGAAAGCACAAGCATTATGCTTAATCACGCCGGAAAAAGAACGGACTGATGAGGATTATGCTTAACCAGGCAACAGTGCGGTTCGAGAAGAAATAGTGTAGTTTCATATGATTTCTAAGATTTTATTTTAATTGGTTTTAATTTGGTTTTATTAGGTTTTATTTAGATTTAAATTAGGATTGTAATTAAGGATTTAATTCGAGTTAATTATGACTAATTAGCATTAATTAAGTGAACTTAAGAAAAACTCTCTTTTCTATCAGAATAGTGAAATTGATACGAAAATGCTAACTTCTAGATTTGTTTGATTCACTTTGCTAAAAAAATGACTTGTTTAATCTTTTGGGCAAAATTAAGGGTATGAAGTGATCCTTTGTTCAAACTTCAAATATTAACCATTGAAGGCTTAAAAATCTCAAACGCATACCAAACCAGAACTACAAACCCAAACCAAAAACCTGCCCTCTTCATAAGAAAAACCCAAAACCCAACCTTATCCAATCCACCATTTTTCCAGTTATAGTCCCAAAAATTTCCAATCCTTCACAAATGTTAGCACCTCTTCCAATGGCACGCTCAGCTGTTTCTTCTTCTTCTTCTACACTATACACCAAGCTCTCCAACTTCTCTTTAACTCCATCTCCTTTTTCACTCACTGCCCATTACTCATCAAAACCCTTTAAACCCATCAAACTCTTTAAACCCAACTCTAATCACAACCACCCACCTTCACTTCTCAAATTTAATCATCAATTTATCCCTAAATTCTCTGCCTTTGACACCTTTGAAGAAGACCCAGATGATCATATTTCAAATGCTAGAGATGACTTGCAATCTGACCCTGAAGAATATGACCAAGAATTTCAAAATGAAACCAAACCCACAGAGTTAGATGATGGAGGCAGGCTTTATGTTGGTAACTTGCCTTATACTATGACTTCTTCTGAGTTGTCTGAGGTTTTTCAAGAGGCTGGTCGTGTTGCCAATGTTGAGGTCTGTGAATTTTTTGTTGAGTTATGTTTTTAATGTCTTAGTTTTTATTATTAGTATTGTTTTAAAGTTGTTGTATTTGTTTCAATTGATTGGCTTTTGGTTGTAGATTATATATGATAGGGTTACTGATAGGAGCAGAGGTTTCGGGTTTGTGACGATGGCAAGTGTTGAAGAAGCTAAAGAAGCTATTAAGAAGTTCAATGGAGCAGTAAGTTCCAATCTTTTTATTCATTTTTACTTTTAACTTTCAGTGTAGATTATGAGCTCTCCACTTATGGTAGCATAGTTGGGTTGAAGTTTTTTTTAAAATTTAGATGATGAACTGAGTTTACATGTGGTATTAAGCTTTGTAGGTCACCGAACTTTCACTAAGTTTTGTTTTGTTACCAAAGTTATCATTGTGTTTCAATCGGAGGTCACTTGCTGGAATAGATGTCAAGTCTATCATTTTGTTTCTTTTTTGTTACCAAAGTTAGTAATTTGTTGTAACACAATTAATAGTCTAGTACCCTTTTTGAAGTAAAATTACTAGTTTCATGACTTTTTTGAATTTATATCCGAAATTAAAGTAACTTTCCGGAAGGTAACCTCCCGGTGAAACAAAATAATAACTTCGGTATCCAAAAAACAAAATAAAGTATAATACCCATTTTGTAACGAAAGAAAGTTCAGTGATCTACAAAATTTAATACCCGAGTTTACCTAATAATTTTTTTATTTCGTGGATTGTTGTCTCTTTGAGTGATAATAATGTATCTGTCACATAATTCCAAGATTTGTTTTAGCAACAAGCTCATATTAATGACCAAAGCCCTTGAAGGTTTTTAGAATATGAAGGCTGATCATATTTATATCGTTCGCTAGATTTTCGACTTGCTGACTTAATCTTGTAAGTAGTATTATTGCTATTATTTGCAGAGAAATATATGCATATATTTATTCGAAAGTTATCTTTGAAGTGGATAGTTAAATAGAGCTCCTTATTCCTGGTAATAGGTCTGAATTCTTAATTGGTGCCTGTTCACATGTGCGTCTGCGCGAGGATGTGTGTATTACATGCATGTTTAGCAGAAGCATGATCTGCATTTGTGATTTAATAGTGTTGATTAAGCTCTTTATGCTCAACGATTAAATGTCCATTTCGATGGTTTTTATGGTTAACAGCAACTCGGAGGTCGAACCGTGAGGGTGAACTTCCCAGAAGTGCCCAAGGGAGGTGAGAAGGAAATAATTGGAACAAGGATAAGAACCTACAAGGGCTTCGTTGATAGTCCTCACAAGATCTATGCAGGAAATCTGGGTTGGCGCGTAACATCTCTCGCTCTTAAAGATGCTTTTGCTAACCAACCAGGCGTATTAAGTGCCAAAGTCATTTACGAGAGGGACACGGGGAGGTCTCGAGGTTTTGGGTTTGTCTCGTTTGAATCAGCTGAGGATGCAGATGCTGCTCTAAATACCATGAATGGAGTGGTATGACCAAGTTGCCTATAGCTGTTGCATATTTAATATATCGTACCTCATTTCAGTATTTTTCTGATCATCTATGTTATTGATATGCATCTAGGAGTTAGAAGATCGGCCTTTGAGGTTGAATATGGCTGCAGATAGAGCACGTTCTACTCCATCAACGGAAGCCTATGCTGGAGATAATCTTGAGACGAGTGAATTGTTTTCTGGCATTGGCTCGTAAGGGAAATGTGGTATCTTAATGAGTGAATGTATATACGTTGTTTAATGGATAGTAGAAGAACATTATACTTCCGGATCTCGGCTCTGTATGGTGGCGTTCTGCCTAACAGCTCAACTGCTGTGTGCTAGATGATTTGTTCTCAACGGAAAACGATAAAGTTAATTCAACTTGATTCTTTATATGTAAGCAACGTAGCTCGAGATTGTATGAGATTTTGAATAGTATGGCAAGTCAAAAACACTACTTCAAGAGTAGTATTATTCTAGTTACCTATCTCCTATCTTGTTCTTAACTATTGACAATTATTGAACAGTCCAGGGATGGAATAAATCATATAGAGCTTAAGCTAGGTGGAAGTATTAAACTCGACTTAAACAAAATATGTTTAGTAGTGTGTTCGATTCAAATAAATTTGTAAAAATTATTTCCTATTCAAAGATAATTTCTGTCACGACCCAAATTATTAAGCCGAGACCGGCGCTAGGGAATGGGAGTGGTAGCTCCAAAACCCGTAGCAAGCCTAAAACCACTAATAATTTTTCACATTTAAAAATATAATATTGTACATAAAACGTTTTCAGAAAACTCTTTTAAATAATGTAATGTTAGATATTAAAATATCACATTGGAGTTTACATTCAAAACTAATTATTTGAAATCGATTCATCCATCTTATATAGACACCTACTGACTACTGCAGCTCTAGAAACTCATACTTGTGCAAGTCCAATGACTTCTGGCACAATAGAGATGGTTTGTCTGATCCGACTCCGGCTACCTGAAAACATCAGAGTGAGGGGTCAGTATTTGGAAAATACTGAGTGAGTATGCAACTTATTATCGGTATTATCAAAATACACATTGCATACTCAAACATATATATATCTATCTCGATATAATATGAAAATAACATAATATTCATAAATAGCATATCCGACCGAAACCCTAATCGTAAACTCTGAACTTATCTTATTCCGGATATTCGAATCAAACTGATCCAAATGGTCCGACCCGGGAGTGTTCACACTCAACCACGTCAGCCGCGACCAATCTCTTAATCTCAAAGTGTGAGTCCAACTCACTGGTGGGTCCAACCCACTAGATACGGGGCTCAGGTTACACCGTAACCGAGTTCTCACTCGTATCGCATTCATATCGTATGCGCATTTCATAATCTCATAGACAATCTAGAAACGCTAGACTGACTCAAATACTGGTGATCACACAGCCTATTGACACCCAATAGGTAGTTGGTTTCTTCGGATCGCATACTAGATACTCATATTCAAACAATGAATATAATGGCATTCATATAGTCTAATTCATCAAACATAATATCTCATACGAACAAATCATGTAAACGCGATGTAATAATGATAATATTCATAATATATGAAAATAATTTTTGTAATAATAATACGCGAAAGTAAATTGCCACTCACAGTGACCGCTATTCCTTATATCCAAACATAAGCTCCAGGAGACTGGTCCGTCAATCCTCGTCGAGCTTCTTGGTTCGTCATACTCGTAGATCGATAGTCTGTCACATCTATCACAGGATTCTATCGTTAAAACATATACTTAGAGAATCTTGTTCTTAAAAACTGCACTAGGTACCTAACACGACAAAAGCACGAAATATAACCGTCGTGTTCTAAACGTATCTTTCTCTATAGATCTCTATTCATATCTTGATTACTCATCATGTTAATGTTCATTGCTATAATGTCTTATTAATATTCATTTTAAGACATTTGTCAGAGTTCTACGCCCATATCATGCCATCAGAGGCCAATTTTTGCTCCCAGAAGTTCCCCGGAGGTCACGATCGAAGTAGGGCACGTCGTGCTAGCTTGGCACATCGTGCCCTTCATTTTTCATGAAGGGCACGACGTGCCCTTCACTGGTGCACGTCGTGCACCCTTGTGGTGCACGTCGTGCACGTCGTGCACCCTTCTGGTGCACGTCGCGCACCAGCACGACGTGCTGAAGTGCAGCACGTCGTGCGCACTTCGGGGGCAGCGTTTTTTGATGCTTCTGGACCATTTCCGAAGCTCCAAATACCTCACAATTCATACCAATGCATACCTAAATCATCTAGGCTCAAAACTTATCAAGAATCTATACGAAAATGGTGGATAACGACGTGTTTTTAGCGTTTCGATTCAAACATAACATTTTTCGTCGAAACAGCCCGTAACCTCCGATTTTAACACTCAAATCCAAAATCTTACCTTGAAATGAAGCTTATGATTGATAGAGCTTCCAATTCCGAACAAATCGATATAAAGAACGTGCGATTTGGACGAGAGCGAAACGACGGCGGATCGAAATGATCGTCAATTTTCCCCTTCACTGAAGCTTTTCTTCTTCTGCTCTTCTTTCTTTCTCTGGAATCATCTGATTCCTTTAATGTTATCTTATATTGTTTGGTTAACTATCCGTTTTAGTCCCTCATTTCTTTAACTTAAAACATTTCTCTTTTAAACTTTTCTTTTGTTCAATTTAGTCCATAACTAAATCGATAAACTCTTTAATCATAACTTATACGTATTATTTATATCCGATAAATAATATGAATCCCAATATTAATTTTTTTTCCGTCCATAATCTTTTAATTACTATTCTCAAGATTTAATTGGCTAGTTTGCACTTTGGTCCTTGAACTTTTAAAAAGTTACAATTTAGTCCAAAACGCATCCGCGTTCAAATTTTAAAAGGTCTCCGATTGGCCTGAAACTTTTACCACATATACTATAAAACATTTCGCGGACCTTGGCGAAATAATTTTCACTTCGGAATTTATATGGCTAAATTACCATTTCAGTCCCTGTACTTTATTTTGCGACTTTCTTAACATACTTCTTTTCTAATTCCAATTCCCACTTTAGAACTGAAATATAATGTTAAATCTCTCGCGATAATCCTTTCGAATCCGTCCTGCTAAAATTTAATATTTATCTTAATTTTTCGGAAATCTTTCCGATATCGCCACTCTGGCGACTTAACACTGGACACATGGTCCAATTAAATAATTAAAATATTTTTGGGTATTACAATTTCATAGCTAAAAATGACATAGAATCAACCGTTCATTATCTAATTAAATTTTTTGTTTATGAATATATCTAGTTTACTTAAAATTTATTAGTAATATCATTTTTAAGTTTTGTAGGATTGGTCTTGATATAACCTGAATCGCTGCAAACAAAGTGAATTTCGAAGTATTCTAGAATATAAATGAACAAGGGATGAGTCAATGAATGAATTTTTAGGACAACAAATTTATTTGAAGCAAGTTTCAAATGTAGATTTTGAGTAAGAATATTAATATTTTTCTTACGAAATCATTACAAAGTCGATAGCAGCTTCCGTAAATTAGAGGATCTCATGCTCTAGGAAGAGAATTTTCTATGAAGTAACATATTCAGAACCTTACTGGGAATCGTGACAACCTTCAAGTAGAGCGTCTGCAGCAGAATCCAAGTCATGGGGAAAGAAAACTCTGCAATTACATAAAAGTGGCTCAGAGACTATCCTAGGCATGTCTACTTGATACATTATGCAATTCAATATTCAAAGAGACGAGAAGTACTAAACGAGATAGAAAACAAGGCAGGTTCCTTAGTTTGATGCAGAAATTAAAAAGTGATAGACAGAGGGAACTCTGTATGATGCTTACTTGCAAGTGTTATGGTATATGGTCCGGCTTAAATGATCCATATCATCGACACCTTTACAGCCAGCTACAACCTCAAGAACTTGCCTGGAAACAACATCCGTATTAGAAAAACAGAAAAAGTTAACAGCAAAAATATCGCATTATATAACAGGAGACTTTATGATCAAATTTTCTAAGCTACCAATAGGAATCCAAGGATGGTATAGAGGAAATTCTCGTAACAATTTTTTCGGAGTCTAAAGAAGATTGACCTAATTTATAGGTGCAGCCAGTGTCGGAATCAGACAATGAAGAGAGGAGAGGAAGAGAGTGAGAAAACGGTTGGTGAATGAAGAGAGGAGAGGAAGAGAGTAAGAAAACGGTTGTTGACTGGAGAAGGGATCGGTCGGGACAATTATAGAAAAAAATGATACTGAAATGGTTAGGAGGTAGAGAGACGACTAGAAATAACCGTTGACTGGCAGCTAAGGGTGACTGTCTACCCTGCTCCCCTCTAGTTCCGCCCCTGGGTACAACCTGGATTAGATGAATAGTCAACAGACGCCAGGTTCACTGAAAAGCATGGCTAATTGTAGAATAATACAAGGGCAGTAGTGGAAGCAAGATAACACACCAATATCAAACCAAGAACATTTGTCATAACTTTGATGTTGGGACGTCGTAGTTGCAATAGAAGCTTTGATTGTTAAATTCTAAGTTTTCACTCAAAACATCCTTCAATATGTATGGTTTCTTTTGCAAAAATCAAAACGGCAAGATACTTAAATTCAAAACTAAATGAAGTGCAAGATGAAATGCCTGTTAAAAAGGATTTCCTCACCGAACTAAACATGGTTCATTTCTGCCTTTGACAGTGCAGTCCTGATCATACTTCTCTTTCTTTTTTGAGGGCCACGCGGATTTTACAAATTTGATCCCAGCATGAGTGTTCTTGATCTCGCAATATGGAGAGTCTGTCTCGATCATCATTCTCTCAATAGGAATACCCTTCACTACATCAAGGTTCTCAGATGTCTTCAATGAACAGCCATTTACACCTGTTCAGTAGAGAATTATGAACATGTACTGCAAAAGCACGAAAGATAAGAGGTCTATATTTACCTATGTACATATTCTTGAGCAAAAGAAGTTTATCACGATCTTCTGCACTGCCAGTAAAAGAATGAGCGACCCCAGCACTGAATCTGTAATATTAGAACTGAAAATTAAATCCAGATGGATAGTAATATGGATAGATGCAATCAGATATAAACAATTATAGAAAGTCAAATTTCACTTCCAGATATGGACTAACAATTTGACTAGAATAAGAAACAATTCAGATTTCAAAGAAACAGTGAGGAGGTTAAGATTATTACATCAGTGATAGAATATGAACAATTAAGACCTTCAATGTGTAATAGATAATCTATCACTTTTTGTTTACACTTGATGAATTTTCTTGGGTAACAATATTAATTCCTCTAAGCACATACAAGTTCAATAATGTACAAAATGGATGTGCAATAATGTTTTTCCCATTTTCATAAAAATGGTGACAATGAACTATAGTTATAATATTTTACATAAACCAAAACTAAGAATAAATAATTAGGTGAAATAAATTCAAAATAAGATTTAGCATAAATGAAAAAACCCACCTGTCATTGTTGCGCTCCATAATTTCACAGAAATCTTGAGCAGCTGCACGCATATGCAGAAACATAGGCAGCTTTGTTGCATGTGCTAACTCAAACTGCTTCTCAAAATACCTATGTCCTCGTGGACAAGGATGAAACCAGAAAACTACTTGAATAGATTCAAACCAAGCAACATAAAGTACTTTTTCTCCGCAATGACTTACTTCTTTTGAATATCTGATGGGCAAAACTGCAGCCTATCATAATCTAATCCACATTCACCAATTGCCACAACCTATCTTCAATGTTAGATTATAGCAAAAAGCCCATCAAAAAGAGCACTGTAAAACTAGAGCACATAGCTTACATATATAAGTGTAAGAAAAATTCAAACAATTAACAGAGGACACTGTAAAAGTTGAGCATATCATACTTTTCTTAATGTAAGGAAAATGTAAACAATTAGCAGAGAATATCGAACCCTTATAGGATTAAACATTAATTGAAATTTTGAAAGATATTCATAAGAAAACGAAACAGACTTAAATTTGAGTATAACAGTTTCCGGATGCTTTAGTTACTTGAATTTGTCTCCACAGACAAACAAGGATTTCTTTACTTATTTCATGTTAATGTGCCGTCATGTTTTTTTTTAATTTTTTTTTTCAAGAAGAAAAAAACATGGCCACTCACTAACATCAATACCGGCAACTGGCCTGACATTTTCCAACAAATAAATTTCAAATGATAAAAAGAACACTTCCACTTTGTAATGTAATACATATATCTATGATCGTCAAAATGAAATATCATTGGTTAAAGAGACCAATAAAGCACACCTTTCCTTTCTGAATCCCCTCTCGAGCCAGTGACAAAAGAGCCTGAAAATGCTGCTCTGGATCTTCACTTTCTTCAAACTCCTAAATAAACAAAAATAAGGTCATTCAAAAACATTATCAACCAAACTATAAAATATAATAACGTACAACACAATAAAAACTATTAAAAGAACAGCCAATTATCAAGGAACAAGAATCACCTTGCACCTTGTAGGATGGACGCCAACCGTACAAAAAAGCCTTCCTGTAACAAACAACAAAATTTCAAAACAAGAGTAAAAATTCAAGTATGGAGACATTAATCCAAAGACAACACATGTAGATAACAATGTGACAATGAAAACGGCAATGACAAACCATCAGTCTCCGCAATGGCAAGAGCGTTTTTAGATTCCTCAAGGGATCCACCAGTCACCTGAAATCCCAAACCCAACTGTGCTTGTAAAATTACTTTGAGGTTGCTATACAACAAATAATTTCACATTAAGAAGTTAAAGGGATTTTATGTGAAAATATTTTGCTTTACGAATATCTAAGAATGCAATTACAAACTCAAAAGAAAATAAAGGGTATGAATATGAGAGGATGTACAATAATTCGATCAACACCAGCACTCCAAGCCCTTGACAAAACAGTAGCTATATCAGCTACATGGCATTGTTTGCCATTATAGATTCCTTTGAACATAGCATCTGCATATCAAATAATGTACATTAAACTTTCCCAACTGAGAGATTAGTGAGTAAAAAAAAAAGAATGGTGGGAAATCAGAATATAACAAAAAAGTGTTTGATGAAATGCCTGAATGACTGACCTGTGAAGTTAACAGCTATATCTGTTCTTTAGAGCACAGAAATATGAAATGATGGTTAGAAATATTAGATTTCTGTTAAGAATTATTAAGTTTTAAAGAAAGATTAAAGATTGAAGATTTGAAGTTTAATTATAAACACTTGCCTATCATTCGTATAGAATTAGAACCCATCTTTTTTCTTTTTCTCTGCAAGCAAACAGCAAAATGGCAAGTGAAAGTAATGGGAAACTGAATTTAGGCCCATTTTTATGGTACCCAATTGGGCTAAGTACACAAAACACCCAAATAGCCCCTTTTTTTTTATAAATACATCAGCTAATAGATAAATTCAAAAATCTCTCACAAAAAAATAATAGTTTTCATAAATACATCAAATCATAAAACACGGAACTTTCATTTGAATTAGGACAATACTACCCCCTTCCTTAAGTAGTCAATTATGAATGAGTAAAGAATTCTTTTCAAAATAACAATTAAACTCTTCTTCAAGCTTCTAACTTCCGCCATTAGAGGATAAACGGAGCTCCAAAATTCTGCAACAATCAACGTTACCCTTCATCTATCATAATTTTATATATGGTTAATTAAATTAGACAAATTCATTATTTTTGAGAGAGATAAGTCCGCTGCCGATCACCTCCGATCGACCTCTAGCCACCTCCGACTAATTTTCTTAAAAAGGTGATATAATCCTTAATGTATTTGTGTATTCTTTTTTTCTGATTTGGGTTTTTTAGCAGGAAATTGCACACACCGTTGAAGGACACGACGCTCTTGTCCTTGTTACCGTCGACGTTGAACGTTGCCGAATTCGCTTTCATTTTCACCGCTGTCATTTAAGATAATCAATCTAATATGCTTAGATTCTGTTCAATTGCATAGAAACAATCAGATCAAGCTTCGCTGACAGTTGAAATCGGAGAAATAAAAATGGTTTCCTCAAAATAATAGTTCCGGTAAAAATAACGGCGACTCCAACGGTGACGGGAAAGAAAGGTGATGATTTCAATTAATTATTGTGGAGTTGTTTGTTGGGCATTAGTTTTTGGCTATGGAAGAGCAGAATAAAAATGTTAAAACTCATGCTTTTGTTTTTATGGTGAAAATGGTAGATTGCTTGTCTAGAGAAATAATGGTGGCGGTAGTTTACCAATTGGGGCAATTCAGAAATTGTAAATTATTGAATGAACAAAATTTTATTTCTAAACCCCCTTTGCTAGGCGTCGTCACAAGTGTAACACAGGTTTGCGTAGGGTTGCTACAATATGCAATGTGTTTGATCATTGTTAGGTTGATAC